>NC_091551.1:51857779-51862779 GCF_042767895.1 Penaeus vannamei
CCCCACCCCATCCCCTGCTCTCCCTCCCTCCATCTCTTCCTCCCCCCACCCCTCCCCTGCTCTCTCCCTCCATCCTCTTCCCTCCCCCCCCACCCACCCCATCCCTGCTCTCCTCCCTCCATCCTCTTCCCTCCCCCCACCCCCTCCCCTGCTCTCCTCCCTCCATCCTCTTCCTCCCCCCCCACCCCCATCCCCTGCTCTCCTCCCTCCATCCTCTTCCTCCCCCCCCACCCCAAGCTCTCCCCTGCTCTCCTCCCTCCATCCTCTTCCTCCCCCATCCATCCTCCCCCCCCCTCCATCCCACCCTAACCCACCCCCTCCATCCCACCCTAACCCACCCCGGCCAAGATGTTGTCCTCCGTATGCAAATGACCCCGACATCCTTGCCTGCGATACCCGAACCCCGAAGTGTCTCGAGTCGGGCTTGGCGGTCGGGTGGTCGGGTGGTCGGGTGGTTTGGTTCTCCCTCTCCCTCTCTTTCTTTTTTTTCTCTCTTTCTTTCTTTCTTTCTCGCTATTTCTTTCTTTCTTTCTTTCTTTCTCGCTCTCTCTATCTATCTCTTTATTTATTTATTTATTTCTCTCTCTCTTTCTCTGTCTCTGTCTCTCTGTCTCTCTCTCTCTCTCTCTCTCTCTCTCTCTCTCTCTCTCTCTCTCTCTCTCTCTCTCTCTCTCTCTCTCTCTCTCTCTCTATTTTTCTCTCCTCTCTCTCTCTTTCTTTCTTTCTCGCTCTATTTATTTTCTCCTCTCTCTGTCTCTGTCTCGTTCTCTCTCTCTCTCTCTCTCTCTCTCTCTCTCTCTCTCTCTCACTCTCTCACTCTCTCACTCTCTCACTCTCTCACTCTCTCACTCTCTCACTCCCTCACTCCCTCACTCCCTCTCTCCCTCTTTCCCTCTTTCCCTCCGTCCCTCTCCCACTCACCCATCCTCCCTCCCTCCTTTCCCTCCTTTTCCCTCCTTTTCCCCCACTCTCTCCCCTTCTCCCTCTCCCTCTCTTTCCTTCTCCTCCTCACTCCCTCACTCCTTTCTCCCTCTTTCCCTCTTTCCCTCTTTCCCTCCGTCCCTCTCCCACTCACCCATCCTCCCTCCCTCCTTTCCCTCCTTTTCCCCCACTCTCTCCCCATCACCCTCTCCCTCTCTGCCCTTCTCCCTCCCCCTCTCTTTCCCTCCTCCCCTTCTCTCCCTCCCCTTCTCTCCCCTCCTCTCATCACAGGGCACAAAATCGCAGAAGATCACAGGGAATAAGATGATGAAGATGGAACCATTTTCGTGATCAGAGTCGGACCCGAAAAAAAAAAAAAAAAACCGCCATGATGGATGTTGTGGAATTACGGGGGGGGGGGGTGGAGGAGGGGAGAAAATGATGTCCTTATGGGGGAAACTAAAAAAAAAAAAAAATTCTTTGAAATTACAGTTGCGATTGAGAGAGAAAATTGTGTCTTTTCGCAAGGGGAAGAAAGGAGGGAGGGAGGATGGGTGAGTGGGAGAGGGACGGAGGGAAAGAGGGAAAGAGGGAAAGAGGGAGAGAGGGAATATAACTATAAGAAAAAAAAAAAAAGAAAAAAAAATCTTTAAAATTATCGTTAAAAGATGTGTGGGTCGTGGAATTACTCTCGGGGGAGGGGGGGTGATGTCCTTCCTCATGGGGGGAAACTGAATATTTTGAAAATCTTTAAAGTTATAGTGAAAAGATGTTTGTTTGTGTCTATTGGAGGGTTCTGTTCTTATCTCTCCTCTGTTTCTATTGTTTTGTTTTGTTTTTCTTCTGTTTTTCTGTTCCTTTTTTTTCTTTTTTTTTCGTTTTACTTTTCTCGTGATCCTTTTCCCTCATCCTTCATCTCCTCATCATCATCTGCATTTTGCTCCTCCTCCTCTTTTTCTTTTCTTCCTCTACCTCCTCTTTCTTATATCCTCTTCTTTCTTTCTCTTCCTCTTTCTTTTCCTTTTCTTTTTCCTTTTCCTCTTCTTCCTCTATGTCTTCCTCTTCCTCCTCCACCTCCTCTTTCATCATCCTTTTCCTCCTTCACATCTTCCTTTTCCTCCTCTTCATCTCCTTCTTATTCTCCTTCCTTCCCTCCCCCCCCCCTTTTTTCTCCTCTTCCTTCCTATCTCCTTTCCCTATTATTTCCTTATTTATTTCCTTCTCTCCCAACCCCCCAACACCCCAAAAAAAAATAAAAAAATAAAAATAATAATAATAAATAAAAAAAATCAAGACCTCAGTAAAGCTAAATAAATTATCATTAAGCAAGTTATAAACACGACCTCCCACCTCCACCCCACTCCCTGTGCTCCGTGTCTGCCGACTCTCGAGCTACCCCACTACCTGTGGTTTTACTGCAGACACCCAAGGACGAGATTTTGAATGCCTGATTATGCTTACATATATATATATATATATATATATATATATATATATATATATATATATATATATATATATATATATATATATTTCGTGGCTGTACATATCTTCAAAGATTATTCGGAGGAAAATCTTATTGGGTATTATCACAATCTTCATCATTACTGTAACATTAAGAAATTACGGTGAATATGAAGGTTATTATGATCATCTGGTGGGTAGTTGTTAATTGGAGGGTGAATCGATGGGTGTATAATGTCTTTTATTAATAATGGAGGTTACTATAAGGATTCTCTGTCTCTCTCACTCTTTCTCTTTCACGTTCTCTCTCTCGCTCTCTTTCTCTTTCTCTCGTACTCTTTCTCTCTCTCTCTTCTTCTTTTTCCCTCCCTCCTCCTTTTCCTCCTTCCTTTCCTTCCTAACCTTCTCTCTCCCCTCCTCTGCTTCCTTCCTCTTTCCTCTTCCTTATCCCCTCTCTCCGCTCCTCCCCTCCCTCTCTCCTCCCTAACCTTCCCTCTCCTTCCCTCCTTCCTCTCCTCTCCTTCCTTCCCTCTCCTCTCCTCTCCTTCCTTCCTTCCCTCTCCCCTCCTAACTTTCCTTTCCTCCTTCCCTCCTCTTCCTCCTCCTCCTCCTCCTTAGCTCCTCTCTCCCGCTCCTTCTCATTACTGCAGTGTCTCCTCTCCCCTCCTAACCTTTCCCTCCCTCTTCCTCTCCCTCCTTCCCTTTCCCCTCCTTCTTCCCTCTCCTCTCCTTCCGTCCTCTTCCTTCCCTCCCCTCCTCTCCCCTCTCCTTCCTTCCTTCCTTCCTCCTCTCCTCCCCTCCCTCTCTCCCACTCCCCTCCCCTTCCTCTCCTCTCTCCTTCCCTCCCCTCTCCCCTCCTTCCCTCTCTCCCTCCCTCCCTCCTCCCCTTTCCTTCCCTCTCCTCTTCCTCTAACCTTCCCTCTCCCTCCCCCCTCCTTCCTTCCCTTCCCTTCCCTCTCCTCCCTTCCCCTTCCTTCCCTTCCTTCCCTCCCTCCCCCTCCTTCCCTCCCCTCCCCTTTCCTTCCCTCTCCTCCCTCTCCTAACCTCCCCTCTCCTCCCTAACCTTCCCTCCCTCCCTCTCCTTCCTTCCCTTCCTTCCCTCCCTCCCCCTCCTTATCTCCCCTCCCCCACTCCTCCCCTCCTGCTAACCTTCCCTCTCCTCCCCCCTCCTAACCTTCCCTCTCCTTCCCTCTCCTTCCTTCCCTTCCTTCCCTCCCTCCCTCCCTCCTTATCTCCCCTCCCCCGCTCTTCCCCATTACTGCAGCGTCTCCTTAGAAGGGAACCGCAAGACAGTCGTCATTTGTTTACGTTTTAAGCAAGCCACGCCCATCCTTGTTCAGTTAATGCGTTTGTGCATTATTCCTGTCCCTTTTCTTCTCCTTCTCTCTTTTGTCTCCTCGTGTCGGGAGAGGTGCTCGGGTTTGTCGGGTTTTTTGGGTGTTTTTGTTTGTTTGTTTTTTGTGTTTTTTTGTTTTTGTTTTTTTGGTTGGGTTTATGTTTTTTTCTGGTTTTTGGTTTTGCTTTTATTCTTGTTTTTTCTTTGTTTTTTCTTTATTTTCTTTTTTTGTTTGTTTGTTTTCTTTGCTGTTTTTTTTTCTCTTTGTTTTTTTTTTTTCTCTCTCTCTAGGAAATTCCTGACATGCTAGCAGAGGATAACTCTCATTTCAAAATAGATATACGCACGAATGCACATGTACACACACACACACACACACACACACATGCAAATAAACGCACACACACAAACACATACATACAAGCAAACACACACACACGCACGCACGCACACACATACTCCTCCCCTACCTACCCCCACACACACTCCTCCCCCTACCCATCCCCCAACACACACACCCCCAACAACCCCCAACACCCCCCAACACACGCACAGACCCACACCTCAGACATCAGATCTTCCTCTCGAGTTGCGCGAGTGTCAGCCTCGAGGCCGTCAGCCGATCCCTAAAACAGATATCGCCGTCAGCCACCCAACCCTACGTGGCTGACAGGGCTGACAGGTGCTCTTGGAGATTATCCGAGACACCGGTGGGGTTCGAGCTGACAACTGGGGCCGAGAGAGGTTGCTGACGGTTGCTTCTGCTGACGGCGGCTGACGGTCGGGGTGAGAGAGGGAGAGAGAGAGAGGCAGAGAGGGAAGAAAGAGAAGGAGAGAGGGAGAGAGAGAGGAGAGATAGATAGAGAGAGAGAGAGAGAGAGAGAGAGAGAGAGAGAGAGAGAGAGAGAGAGAGAGCTGACAACTGGAGCCGAGAGAGGTTGCTGACGGTTGCTTCTGCTGACGGCGGCTGACGGTCAGAGAGAGAGAGAGAGAGAGAGAGAGAGAGAGAGAGAGAGAGAGAGAGAGAGAGCTGACAACTGGAGCCGAGAGAGTTTGCTGACAGTTGCTTCTGCTGACGGTGGCTGACGGTCGGGGTGAGAGAGAGAGAGAGAGAGAGAGAGAGAGAGAGAGAGAGAGAGAGAGAGAGAGAGAGAGAGAGAGAGAGAGAGAGAGAGAGAGCGACAACTGGAGCCGAGAGGTTGCTGACGGTTGCTTCTGCTGACGGCGGCTGACGGTCGGGGGTTTAGCTGACAACTGGAGCCGAGAGAGATTGCTGACG
>NC_091551.1:51872779-51877779 GCF_042767895.1 Penaeus vannamei
CTCACCCACTCATCCTCCTCCCTCCCCTCCCTCTCCTTCCCCTCCTCCCCCTCCCTCCCCCTCCCTCCCCCTCCCCCTTCCTCCCCTCCTCCCATTCCCATCCCCTCCCCTCCCATCCCTCGCTTCCCTCCTCCCCCTCCTCACCCCCTACACACCTGCCCCCCACTCCTCCCATCCCTCCCCCCCCCCCACACACCCCTCCTTTCCACACCTGTCACGCCGACGAGACAAGTGTCATCCTTCTCACTCCTTATAGGATGTTCATCTCCTATTACATATCTCGTTACGCGATATAATGAAAGGAAGGATAAAAAGAGAGAAAAGAGAGAAAGAGGGATGGAGAGGGAGAGAGTGGGAAGGAGGAGGAGGAGAGGAAAGGAAGGAAGGAGGGGGAGAGGGAGAGAGGAGAGGGAGAAGGTAGAGAGAGAGGGAGAGACAGAGAGAGAGGGGGGGGGGAGTGAAGAAGGGAGAGAAGGAAAGAGAGAGAGAGAGGGAGAAAAAAGAGAAAAAAAGGGGGGATGTACTTTAGAATAGCGTCCCATTGAGTGATCGTTTTCTTGTCCCCCACCTTCCTGCTCTTCCTCCTTCTCCTTTTCCTTCTCCTTCTTCTTCTCTTCTTCCTCCTCCCTCCTTCCCTCCTTCCTCCCCTGCCTCCCTCCCTCCCTCCTCCTCCCCTTCTCCCTCCACCTCCTCCCTCCTCCCTCCTCCCTCTCTCTTCCCTCCCTCCTTCCTCCCTCCTCCTCCCTCCTCCCTCCCTCCCTCCCTCCCTCCCACCTTTTCTCCTTCCCTCCCTCCTCCTCCTCCTCCCTCCACCTCCTCCACCTCCACCTCCTCCACCTCCTCCTCCCTTCTCCTCCTCCCTCCCTCCCACCCTTTCTCCCACCCTCCCTCCCTCCCTCCTTCCTCCCTCCCCCTTACCTCACACAAACACACTTTTTTGAGGGGTTGAGAGTGGGGGGTGAGGGAGAGGAGGAGGAGAAGGAGAAGGAGAAGGAGAAGGAGAAGGAGAAGGAGAAGGAGAAGGAGAAGGAGAAGGAGAAGGAGAAGGAGAAGGAGAAGAAGAACAAGAAGACGAAGGAGGAGGAGGAGAAGAACAAAAAGAAGAAGAAGAAGAAGAAGAAGAAGGAGAACAAAGAAGAAGAAGAAAAAAGAAGAAGAAGGAGAACAAAGACGAAGAAGAAGGAGGAGGAGAACAAAAAAGAAGAAGAAAAGCAGGAAGAATAATCAAGGAAATGGGGGGAGGGGAGTTGAGGTCGAGGGGGGGGGGGAGTCAAGTAATATCAACAGTACTCTCGTGATAATATTAAGTTTCTAAGCTCTTGTATTAACGCTAATACAATAATGAAGGTATGAAATATGAAGTGTAATATTTCTTTGGTGGTCCGCTGATGTACTCAGTAACAGTTCATAAAATGCACTTCTGTCACTACATTAAAGAGTGAAAAAAATGTAATGTTATAGTAATGTTAATAATAAAATAGTAGTAAAAGTAGTAGTAATAATAATAAAAATAATAGTAATAATGATAATGATAAAAAAGTAATAATGATGATGATAACAAAATAAAGAAAATGATTGTCAGGAAGGTGGTAAAATATGACAATTGATAAAAAAAATCATACTAATACATTTGTGTACCGGTATCATTATTCCTATTATCAGTATTTTATTACTAGCAGTTTTTATCACACTGTACGAACAATTAAAGTAATAATAACAATACTAATAATGGTAAAGATAATAGTGTTAATAACGTTAGTAATATTAATAATTATGATTATGCAATAATAATTAGTTATAATAAATCAAAATCTCCAATTTAATTATTCATGTCAATCATATAACTATCATTTGTCGATCACTTCTCATAACCACAGTTATACACTATAGTCACCATTCACATTCTTCTATAGTTTCTGACAGTTTTATCAAATATAACAAAAAAACGTAATTTTTTAATATTTCATCTTCTTCACCATCATCATCATTATCATATTATTATTATTAATACTACTACAACAACAAAAACAACAACTACTACTATTATTTTATCATTATCATTATTATTAGTATTATTATTATTATCGTTATCATCATTATTTAACAATTATAATTATCACCATCGTATCACAATATAATTCGTGTAATATAATAAGGCAGAGAAGTGTGTAAGAAGATCCAGTCTGACAAAAGAGAGACGAAAAAGGGAATCCGATCTCCTTTGGAGGACACTTTCACGTATACAAAAGAACCTTGTTTTTTTCGTCGAATAAATAATATTTCTTCTACCTCGTCATGAACGATAAAAGAGGATTAAGGCACAATAAAAGAAGAAGTGAAAAAACGAAATATATATAAGATCGGCATCTTTAATCCCATACCGAAAAGAGAAAACGAAAAGAAAGACGAGAGAAAAGATATTCGAAACCCTTTTATTGCGATGCTTTCTCCTCCTCAAGCGGCAAGCAGGTTCTGTCACTTATAACTCCTGGTCTCGCATGGCACTTCACTCTCCTTGTATCCTTTACAACCTTTCTGCACCTTGTTCTTTATCTCTTCGCATCCTTTTCCCTTTATCATCGCTATGAAAAATGAGAATTCGGGAAAGAAAAAGGATAATCGCAAATAATAACGAACAAGAGAAAGTGAGGAATAAATCAATGTCAGAAAGATGAAGGCAAGAAAAAAGGATAAACAGGATTTCTAAAGAGCCAAGAGACGAGGAAATGGAGAACGAACAGGAACGAAAGGGAAAGAGAGAATCCAAGGAGAATAAAAATGGAAAGGGTAGAGTCCAGAACAAAAAGAAGGAGAGAAAAAATGCAAGGAGAAGACGAGAGAGGGAGGGAGAGGAGGAGGAGGAGGGAAGAATCTCAGGGTGTCTGGCGTAATTGTACCTTATCGCGTACGAGCCAGCGTGCAAGAGGACACTTTGGGGCGCTCTTGCTTTGTGCCATTGGGAGAAGCTGGTTTATTGATTCGGTGAAGAGCGAGTTGTGTTTGCCTTTCTCTCTTTCTCTTTCTCCTTTCTCTTTCTCCTCTTTCTCTTTCTCCTCTTTCTCTTTCTCCTCCTTCTCCTTCTCTTCTCTTTTCTTCTCTCTCTCTGTCTGTGTATCTATTTATCTATCTAAAGATTTCTTTTTTACTCTTACTGTTTGTCTCCCTTTCAATTTCTTTCTATCTTTCCTTTGGTCTTCTTTCTCTCTTTTCTTCTTTGTCATCTCTCTCGCTCTCTCTCTCTCTCGCTCTCTCTCTCTCTCTCTCTCTCTCTCTCTCTCTCTCTCTCTCTCTCTCTCTCTCTCTCTCTCTCTCTCTCTCTCTCTCTCTCTCTCTCTCTTCTCTCTCTCTCTCTCTCTCTCTCTGTCTCCCCCTCTCTCTCTCTCTGTCTCCCCCTCTCTCTCTCTCTCTCTGTGTCTCCCCCCCCCCCTCTCTCTCTCTCACTCTCTCACTCTCTCTCTCTCTCTCTCTCTCTCTCTCTCTGTCTCTCTCTCTCTCTGTCTCGCTCTCTCTCTCTCTGTCTCCCCCTTCTCTCTCTCTCTCTTTCTCTCTCTTTCTCTCTCTCTCTCTCTCTCTCACTCACTCTCTCTCTCTCTCTCTCTCTCTCTCTCTGTCTCCCCCTCCTCTCTCCTCCTCCTCTCCCTCTCCCTCTCTCCCTCCTCCTCCTCCCCTCCCTCCCTCCTTCCCTCCCTCCCTCCTTCCCTCCCTCCCTCCTTCCCTCCCTCCCTCCCTCCCTCTCCCTCCAAACAAACAAACAAATGCAGATACAACAAACAAATACAAACAATTACACGAAAGACAAACAAACATAAACAAATACCGGGTAGCACAGATTTGTTTGTCTGTTCACCGCAGTTGACTCGTGTTTCAAGAAGGACTGAATTTACATGTTATCAATTTAGATGGTAATGAACGTACGTGCGGATGGGGTTTCTTCCTGGTTTGTTTGTTTGTTTGTTTGTTTGTGCGGATGTTCCTTTGAGGTTGTTTTTTTGTTTTTGTTTTTTTCTTTGTGTGGATGTTCCTTTGATTTTGGGTTTGTTTTTGCTTTGTTTTGTTTGTGCAGACGCTCCTTTGGTTTTGGTTTTATTTGTTTGTTTTTGTTGTTTTGTTTTGTATGTGCTGACGTTCCTTTTTTTGTTTTGTTTGTGCGGATGTTCATTTTATTTTGTTTTTGTTTGTTTTCTTTTGCTTTGCTTTGTTTGTGCGGACTTTCCATTGATTTTGTTTTTGTTGTTTTTGTTTTTGCTTATTTTTTGTTTTTGCTTATCCTAAAAAAAATAGTTTTTCCCTGTTTTGCTTTTGTTTGCTTTGTTATCTATTTGTTTAGGATATGTTGATGCTATATTGACCAGCGTATATGTAGCCATAGATAGATAAACAGACATATAGATAGATAGACAGACAGACAGACAGACCAGACAAACGATTTTAGAAACAGGTAGATCAATTGATTGACAGGTAGATAAACAGATTGATAAATACACTGATAGATAGATTCATTCACTTATCAAACATACAGAAAGGTAAATAAATTAAGATACATACAAACAAAAGATACAAACAAAAATAGGGGAACAGATGGATAAATTGATTGCAAAATACAATTTTTTTTTCTACACGAGTCAAAGGTTAGCAATTTGTATGCAAAACCTGTGGTAGCTTTGCGTAAAGAAATAATTTGGTATCTAAGCAACTATGGCTTGAAAGAGAAAGAGAGAAAGAGAAAGAATGAGAGGGAGAGAGAGACTGAAAGAGAGAGAGAATGAAAGAGTGAGAGAGAGAGAGAGAGAATGAAAGAGTAAAGAAATAATTTGGTATCTAAGCAACTATGGCTTGAAAGAGAAAGAATGCGAGGGAGAGAGAGACTGAATGAGAGAGAGAATGAAAGAGTGAGAGAGAGAGAGAGAGAATGAAAGAGTGAGAGAGAGAGAGAGAGAATGAAAGAGTAAAGAAATAATTTGGTATCTAAGCAACTATGGCTTGAAAGAGAAAGAATGAGA
>NC_091551.1:51890279-51897779 GCF_042767895.1 Penaeus vannamei
CCCTCCCCTCACTCCCACCTTCTTACCTACCCCTATCCCTACCTTCCTTTACCTCCCCCCCCCCCCCGTACCCAATAACATCTAATCGCTCCCCTCCCTCTCATCCCCACCCCACACAAAGCTTATACCCTCCGTACCTCCCCCACTCCAGTCCACACCCTCCCTACCCTCCCTCCAGTCTACACCCCCCTCCCCCTTCAGCCCACTCCCTCCCTCCTCTACCCCCTCAACCTACGCCCTCCCTCCCTCCCTCCCTCCCCCTAACCCCCTCCCTCCCTCCCACCCCCACCACACAAAGCTCATACCCTCCCTACCTCCCACCCTTCAGCCCTCCCTCCTCCACCCCCCCTCCACCCCAGCCTACGCCCTCCCTCCCCTCCTCCCCCTTCAGCCCACGCCTTCCCTCCCTCCCCCCTTCAGCCCACGCCTTCCCTCCCTCCATCCCTCCCTCCTACCCCTCAGCCCACGCCCACCCCCCAAAGAAAACCCTCGGGGGCGGTAATTGGAACAGCCAGAGCAAATATTGTCACTGTTACCACATCGGCGGCCAAACTCTTCTTCGGTGTCGGGGCGGTGAGTGTGTTGATGGGAAGGAGAGGGAGAGAGAAGGAGAGGGAGAGATGGAGGAGGAGAGAAGGAGAGAGAGGAGAGGGTGAAAGAGAAGGGATGGAGGGAGTAAGAAGGCTGGAGAGGGTGAAGGAGGGAGGAGTAGGGAGAGGGAGAGGGATGGGGAGGGAAGGGAGAGGGAGGGAGAGGGATGGAGACGGAGGAAGGAGAGAAAGAAGAGGGAGAGGATAAAGGAGAGAGATGGAGGGAGTAAGAGGGAGAGGGAGAAGGAAAGAGAGGGAGGGAGAGAGAGGGATAGAGAGGAAAAGGAGGGAGTAAGAAGGATGGAGAGGGTGGGAAAGGGAAAGGGTGAGAGAGAGAGAGAGAGAGGGAGGGAGGGAGGGAGGGAGAGAGACAGACAGACAGACATACATATACGCAGGAAGTCAGGTAAACAAGCAGCCAGACAGGTAAACACACAAACAGAGAAATTAACTGAAATGATGTTTACGAGAGAGAGACAGAGAGAGTGAGAGATAGATAGAGAGAGAGAGACAGAGAGAGTGATAGAGAGAGAGAGAGAGAGAGAGAGAGAGAGAAGAAGAAGAAGAAGAATAGAACGAAATAAAAAAAATCTATAAAGAAAGAAAAGTGGATCAAGTAAAAAGAGAAAGAGAGAGACAGACAGACCGAGAGAGAAAGAGAAAAATAAATGAAAAAAACGAATGATAAAAAGAGAAACATAAACAGAAAACGGAAGGGATTCAGAAATAAACAAAACAAAAGCACGAAAAGAGAGAGAGAGAGAAAAAAAAAAAAAGGGAAGAGATAAAGAAATAAACAAAACAAAGAATGGAGAGACAAAGAAATAAACAAAACAAGGAATGAAGAGATAAAGAAATAAACAAAACAAAGGCACAAAAAGAGAGAGAGAGAAAACAACAACAAAAAAGGAAGAGACAAAGAAATAAACAAAACAAGGAATGAAGAGACAAAGAAATAAACAAAACAAAGGCACGAAAAGAGAGAGAAATAAAACAAAAAAAAGAAGAGACAAAGAAATAAACAAAACAAGGCACGAAAAGAGAGAAATAAAACACAGAAAAACGAAAGACATAAAATAATAAACAAAACAAAAACACGAAAAGAGAGAAACAAAACACACACAAAAACGAAAGACATAATAAAAAATAAACAAAACAAAGACATGCCCAAATACCAAATACATGTGAAGGGAAAATAGGAGGACGAGGCGAGGGTACGAGAAGAGGGTGAAGTGTGTGCCAAGGGAGTGAGGGTGAAATAAGGGCGTCTCGCGTAGCTATTGCTTCTTGAGGGAGAATGGGAAAGAGGGAGATAGGAGGGAAATGGAAAGGAGGTGAAAGGGGGGAGATGGGAAGGAGGGGAAAAGGGGAGATGGGAAGGAGGAGAAAAGGGGGAGATGGAAAGGAGGGGAAAAGGGAGAATGGGAAAGGAGGAGAAAGGGGAGATGGAAAGGAGGAGAAGAGGGAGATGGGAAGGAGGGGGAAGGGGAGATGGAAAGGAGGGGAAAAGGGGAGATGGGAAGGAGGGGAAAAGGAGGAGATGGAAAGGAGGAGAAAAGGGGAGATGGAAAGGAGGAGAAAAGGGGATATGGAAAGGAAAGGAGAAAAGGGGAGATGGAAAGGAGGGGAAAAGGGGAGATGTAGAGGTGGAGAAAAGGGGGAGAATGGGAAAGAGGGAGGAATTATTTCCCGAGAAGGAAAAAAGGGGAGATGGAAAGGAGGGGAAGAGGAGAAATGGAAAGGAAGGGAAAAGGGGGAGATGGAGAGGAGGGGAAAAGGGGAGATGGGAAGGAGGAGAAAAGAGGGAGATGGAAAAAGAAAATCAAACGTAAAAAAAATGATACTAATAAGTAAAAATACGAATGTTATAGAAATAAATAGATAGATAAATAAAAAAGAGAGAGAAAGAAAATGGGAAACGAAACAAAAAAGAAAAAGAGAAAATAGAATAAAATAATACATGGGGGGTGGAGAGACATTACGAAATAAGAGGAAGCGGAAGAGAAGGGGAAGGAAAAAGAGATGAAGAAGAGATATAGAAAAAGAGAGGAAGAGAGCAAGAAGGAAGGATAGAGGGAGGAATAAAGAGACGAGAAGGGGGAGGAGGAAATGGTGAAGAAGAGAGATAGAAGAAAAGAGGAAGGCAGGAAGGAAAGATAGAGGGAGGAATAAGGAGAAGAGAGAAGGGGAGGAGGGGAAATGGTGAAGAAGAGAGGAAGAGAGCAGGAAGGAAGGATAGAGGGAGGAAATGGTGAAGAAGAGAGATAAGAAAAAGAGAGGAAGAGCGCAGGAAGGAAGGATAGAGGGATGAGGGAATGAGGAAGAGAGAAGAGGAGGGGGAGGAGGAAGAAATGGGGGTGGGGTGGTGGGGGGTCTGAAGAGGGAATAGGGACGACGGCAGAGGAATGAGGAAAAGAGAAGAGGAGGGGGAGGAGGAAGAAATGGGGGTGGGGGTGGGGGGGGTCTGAAGAGGGTATAGGGACGACGGGCAGTGTCTGTGTGGTCTGAAGAGAAGATAAAGTTTCAAAGGGAGTGAATGGTATGTGAAGAGCAGGTGAGAGGCGAAATGGGAGGAGGAATGGATGAGACACGAGAGAAGAAAAGAGGATGATGATGAGAGAGATAATGGAGAGAGGGAGGGAGGGGTGGAAGGAGGTGGGAGGGAGGGGTGGAAGGAGGAGGAGGGAGGGAGAGGGAGAGGGGGTGGGAGGGAGAGGAAGGAGGAGGAAGGAGGAGGAGAGATAAGGAAGAGAAGGGAGGGAGGGTGGGAGGGAGGGAGAGAGAGACAAAGAGAAGTACACACACACCAATGGGATAATAAATAGAGAAGAACCAAACAGTTTAGAAAGAAAGAAAGACACAGAGGATACGAGAAGATAAAACTAATATTGACCAGAAAGATAACAATAAAGAAATTCTAATGATAATGAAAATAATAATGATAATGATAATGGTAATATTAATGATAATGATAAATAACAAAAGATCATGTTGAATAACAACAATTATAATGGTAATGATGAATACCAATAGTGATAAAGATAATGATAATAAAAAGAAAATAAGAATAATCGTAATACTGAATAATGATAACGGCAACAAAGAAATAAATGAATAAATGAAGCAACACGAAGAAAGGAAAGACCGGAGAGAGAAAAAGAAAAGAACCAAATGTGGAGAGTAGCTGAGAGGGAGGGGAGGGAGGAGGGGGAGGAGATGGGGAGGGAGAAGGTAAGGGAAGGAGGAGGGTAAGGAAGCAGGAGGAGAGAAGAGGGACACCATAAGGAGGAGAAGGAAGAGGGGGTGGAGAAGCGGCTGAGGGGGGAGAAGGAGGAGGGGTAAAAGGAGGAGAAGGGGAGGGGGAACAGGAGGAGAAGGGGAGGGAGGAGGAGAAGAATGGGGAACAGGAGGAGGAGGAGGTAAGAAAGGAAGAAGGAAGGAGAAGGAGGGGAGGAAGGGAGCACGAGGAGGAGGAAGAGAGAAGGAGCGGGAGCAGGAAGGAGGAGGAGGAAGAAGAGAGAAGAAAGAAGGAGAAACAGGAGGGTAAAGGAAGGCGAAATAAGGGAAGAGGGTGGACGCGGGGGACCACTAAGGTAAGGGAGGGGGAGCGAAAGGGTGAGGGAGGAGGGAGGGAGAAGGGGGAGGGAGGAAGGGCGTGTAAAGGATAAAAGAACACCATCTTCAGGTAGCTCCCTCCCACGCTGAAGATCCCGGGGGAGGAGGGGGGAGGGAGAGGAGATAGGGGTGGAGGAGGGAGGGAAGGAAGGAAGGAGGAGGGAGAGAAGGAAGGAAGGAGGGGGGAAGGTATAGGAAGAAAAGTGGAGGGAGGGAGAGGAGATAGGGGAGGGAAGAGGGAGAGAAAGGAGGAAGGAGGAGGGGAAGGAGATGGGGAAGAGAAGGAAGAGAAGAAGAGTGGAAGGGATAGGAAGAAAAGTGGAGGGAGGGAGAGGAGATAGGAGGGAGGAGGGAGAGAAGGAAGGAAGGAAAGAGGGAGTAAGGAAGGAGATGGAAGGGAAGGAGAGAAGGAAGGAAGGAGGAGATGGGGGAGAGGAGGAAGAGAAGGAAGAAAGGAGAGAGGAAGATATAGGAAGAAAATGGAGGGAGGGACGAATGAGGGAGATGAAAGACAAGAGCAAGAGAGAGAGAGAAAGAGAGAGAGAGTGAGTGAGAGAGAGAGAGAGAGAGAGAGAGAGAGAGAGAGAGAGAGAGAGAGAGAGAGAGAGAGAGAGAGAGAGAGAGAGAGAAAAAATAACATGAAAGCGTAAATGTAGATAAGTGAAGAAACGAGAAGAGTAAATAAAGGGAAGGATGATAAAAAAGGAAGAAAACATGATAAACAAGGAAATGGGAAGAAGAAGAGAAGGAGGAAGGAACATAAAACAAGGAAGGAGGAGGAGGGGGTTAAAGGACTTAAAAAAGGGGGGGAGGGGAGGGGAGAGGGAGAGGAAGATGGATATGAAGGAGGGGAGGGAGGGGGAGGGGAGGGAAGGGGAGGGGAGGACACGAAAGAGGGGGGAGGAGAAAACAAGTTAATGAATAAAGAGGAAGAAAGGAAGGGGAAGCGTTTTCAAGGGCAAGGAGGGTGGTGGGGGAGGGGAAGGGAAGGGGAGAGGTCAAGAAAAGAGATGAAGAGAGAGAGAGAGAGAGACAGAGAGAGAAGGGGGGGGGGGGTAGGGAGATGGACACAGTAGGGGGTGAGGGAGGATAGGGGGTGAGGGGTGGGGAGCGGAGGAGGGGAGGAGGGGAGGGGAAGGGAGAGGTCAAGAAAAGAGATGAAGAGAGAGAGAGAGAGAGAGAGAGAGAGAGAGAGAGAGAGAAGGGGGGGGTAGGGAGATGGACATACTAGGTGGTAAGGGAGGATAGGGAGTGAGGGGTGGGGAGCGGAGGAGGGGAGGAGGGGAGGGGGAGGGGGGTGGGGGTAGTGAGTGAATTAAATCGGTCTTGTAATCCGAGTCGTTTCATTAATCTTAATCCGCGCTAAACATTCACTCACGGACAACCCTCTCCTAACTCACCCACAACAACGTCCTGAATTATGTCGTTAGGGTTTCGTACCTGAGTCTAATGAGCTAAAAGGCGCTTCTTTCACCCGCTGTAATTAAGATTTTAGCAGAAAAAGAAGGATAATTACATCTTATTTATTACCACCAATTACCTAAATGGGTTAAGCTTTTTTTATTATTGTTTTCTCGTTTTTATTTTCTCTTTTACTCGACCCGGAAATAAAAATGTCTTCGGTAACGTACGGGTTTTGAAATGTTTAGGTTAGATGCGACAATCTCACATCAATGGCATATTTGCATATGATTTGCATAAGCCTTGTCCTCTTGCTGCTCCGATAAGCAAAGATAATGGAAAGCGAGATTGTAAAAGCTGGCTGCACTTGGATACAAACTTGTTATGAAGCGCATAATCGCTCATTAGCGCATTTTTGCTACATCCTAAAAGCAACACATTTCCTAGTGGGTTTCTCCACGTGTTTCTGTTTTATCTCTCTTTTTCCTGGATTTTTATTGTTTTCCTTGTTTACTTTTTCCTGTTTTTTTATTCTGTGTTTTATTTTTTATTATATCTTTATCATCTCTGCTGTTGGTTTTAATCTTTTTCTTCCGCTCTCTTTAGCGAATTTTTGCTGCGTCCAAAATCCGCGCCATTTTCTAGTCGGTGTCTGAATGTTTACCATTTTTCTTTTATCCTTTCCACTGCTTTCATCTTCTCCTTTTGTTTTTTCTGTTCCTCATTTTGTTTCCTTTCTGTCTCTTCCTTCGTTTCTGTCATTAGCGTTTTTTTTCCGAGGTTGATTTCTATATTTATTTCTTCTTTCCTTGTGCCTCTATTGTAGGTTATTTCCTGTTTTTACCACCCTTCCATTTCTCCTTCCGCTCTCTCTTTCTCTCTCTCTCTCTCTCTCTCTCTCTCTCTTTCTTTCTCTCTCTCTCTCTCTCTCCCTCTCTCTCTATCTATCTATCTATCTATCTATCTATCTATCTATCTATCTCCCTCTCCCTCCCTCTCCCTCCCTCCCTCTCCTCTCTTTTTCTTTCTTTCTTTCTTTCTTTCTTTCTTTCTTTCCTTCTTTCTTTCTATCTTCTTTCTCTCTCTCTCTCTCTCTCTCTCTCTCTCTCTCTCTCTCTCTCTCTCTCTCTCTCTCTCTCTCTCTCTCTCTCTCTCTCTCTCTCTCTCTCTCCCTCTCCCTCCCTCCCTCCCTCCCTCCCTCTCCTCTCCCTCCCTCTCCCTCTCCTCCCTCTCCTCTCCCTCCTCTCCTCTCCCTCCTCCCCTCCCTCTCCCTCTCCCTCCCTCTCCCTCTCCCTCCCTCTCCTCTCTCCCTCCCTCTCCCTCCCTTCTCTTCCTCTCCCTCCCTCTCCCTCTCCCTCCCTCTCCTCTCCCTCCTCTCCCTCTCCCTCCCTCTCCCTCTCCTACTCCCTCACCCTCTCTCCCTCTCCCTCTCCCTCTCTCCCTCGCCCTCCCTCCCTCGCCCTCCTCCCTCGCCCTCCTCTCTCTCAATCAATCTCTCTCTCTCCCTCTCCCTCTCCTCTCCCTCTCCCTCTCCCTCTCCCTCTCCCTCTCCTCTCCCTCTCTCCCTCACCCTCTCCCTCTCCTCTCCCTCTCCCTCTCCCTCTCCCCCTCTCTCTCTCTCTCTTTCTCTCTTTCTCTCTTCTCTCTCTCTCTCTCTCTCTCTCTCTCTCTCTCTCTCTCTCTCTCTCTCTCTCTCTCTCTCTCTCTCTCTCTCTCTCTCTCTCTCTATCTCTCTCCCTCCCCCTCTCTCTCTCTCTCTCTCTCTCTCTCTCTCTCTCTCTCTCTCTCTCTCTCTCTCTCTCTCTCTCTCTCTCTCTCTCTCTCTCTCTCTCTCTCTCTCTCTCCCTCATGAACGAACTTTTTGCTAATCTTCGTCCTCTTCTTTCTTTTCCTT
>NC_091551.1:51902779-51904234 GCF_042767895.1 Penaeus vannamei
CCTTATGGCAAGAAATGCACAAGAAAAAACAGCAATAAACTTTTACTTGCAGTGTCGAATCCACAGGGAAAATTTCCCCACACGTTCAACATCAAAAGAACGAACAGATTAACGATGATATATTGTTGCTGACACTATTTATCAGCTTATGAGTGACACAGCTGTCCGAGTGCTGGCCCTCACCCCCCCATCCCCTCCCCCCTCCCTCCCCCTAGTCATGTTACGGTGTCGGCAAGGTTAACAAAAAGAGGAAGAGAGAGAGAGAGAGAGAGAGAGAAGGAGAGAGAGAAAACCAAACCTGCTTTTCGTCTTTCTTTCTCTTTCGTTCCTCTCGCTGGTTGTCGTGTAGGGAAAAGGAGGGAGAGGAAGAGAGAGAGAGAAAAAAATGATAATTTGCGAATGTGGAAATAAAGTTCTTGATGCACCGACACCACGTAAACAAACGGAAAAAAAACAATGAACAAATATCAACACTTACCCGAAGAAATGCAATTCAATAATAAGAAATCCAGCGCGTTGATTTCTCACAATCTCAAAAGAAAAGCGTCCACAAGTTTGCCATAAAAAGGGAAAAACACAAAAAAACAAAAGAAGTTTTAAAACCGCAACAGAGATTCACTCGAAGGCACGCATGCACAGCAACCAACCCACGGCCTCACTCTAACACCCTCCCTCTTCCACAACCAACACGCAACTGACCACACTATACCACGCGACCGACCTGCCTGTCTGGATCACCCGGGACACAAGGAACCAGCGGGTATTAACTGCTGGGTATCGTGCCCACTTTAAGAAGGACTCGCTCAGATGGCAACGCCGTCTTGGCGACTGCCCGTTAGAGGGAGAATTTTACTTCCAGGCGAAATAAGGAAATTTATTTTATCCTTTTTATCGCCATGTATATTCTCTCTTCCTCGCCCGTGTGATCGTATGATGCGTATCCGTTTTTGAAGGATACGAAGCGAGTTTTTAAAATCCGTTTTTGAGATTTCACAAAGGAGTTATTTGTTGATTGATTATTTTCACTCGGAACGGGCAACCGGGTCTAGGCGGTGAATCTAACGTTTCTGGCTGAGATTTAGCGCGAGATTTAGCCGCGAGAAACGTGTCAGTTGTGACGCCTGATATCGGAAGATTATCCTCAGGTTAGAAGAAGAAGAAAAAAAATACTAAACCATATGGGAAAAGCTGTAAATGTCGAGAAAAGAGTAACGCCAAGCCATCAAAGGCCACGGTTTTACTTGTCCCCAGAGAACGAAAAAAAATGATTTGTAAAAGCAAAAAGAGAAAAAAAAAATAAAAGCGTATAATTCACAAACACCCATAACAAAAACAGGTTCATTCGCGAATACAAATAAATTATTTGACACCGGGGCAATAAATTTTAGACCTTAGCAGTGTATAGGACTCGTTGCACATGTGATAAAAATGTTACATAAGAATTACACGCTTAAA
>NC_091551.1:51912234-51927234 GCF_042767895.1 Penaeus vannamei
TTGTGTTCGGTGTCCCGAGGGAAATCGAAACGGAAGAAATGACGTCCTATAATGAACGCGTCGCACATGCCATGCGCATGAAAGTCAATGGAACTGATGACCCAGAGAATCATCATACTATCAAAATGGTGGAGGGCATGGCACCCTTCAGGTGTGCCGTCTTCAAATCCCTGACCCCGTTTTGTTCTCAATGTTCAAAGTGGGGATACGGAGCACGTGCGTGTCCACGAGAGGCACTGTGGTGCCGATATTGCGCACTTTCACATGAAACCTCAGAGTGCGCAGAGGAAATTTCCGAAGGCAAAATCATCCCTCGCAAATGCGTGAACTGCCGTCAGGAGCATAATGCCAACTCTCCATTAGGCGCCTACTACCCAAAGGACAGAAAGGCAGCCAGTTAAAGAAAGCAGGCAGCCCCTCCCCCCGAGGAACCCCGCCCAGACCCTCGTCTTAATGACGTGGGGGAATTCCCACACCTGCAGAGGTCAACACTGACGGCCCCTGCAAACAAAGCCATGGCACCGGCATCACCAGCTGCAGCACCAACGACAGCCGCAGTACCTACTCCAGCTGTAGCACCAATGACAGCCGCAGTACCTACTCCAGCTGTAGCACCAACGACAGCCGCAGTACCTACTCCAGCTGTAGTACCAGTTGTATAGCTCATGCTCCAGTACCGGCTGCAGCACCAGCTCTAGCTCATCCCTCACTGCAGCAGGACAAGCAAGAGTCCAACAGGGAAATGACCTTATACAAATGTTGTTCAAGCAGATGGAGCAGATGGTCTTCATGATGCAGCAACAGATGGTATAGTTCCAGGAGAGGATTTTTGCGTTCTTCCTCGAGTAATGGCAACATCAACTTCCAGGGGCCTTGGAAACGGTTAAGTAAGAATCGATGGATCAAAATAATCTGTTAAACTTGAAACATTTTGCAGAAACGCAAGGTGACCCTCGCTCAGTATCTTCACTCGGAAGATGTTGATGTGTTGCCTTCAGGAAGTTAGAACTGATGCTCGTTATGCAAAAATTGCAGGATACACATATCACGACAAACCTAATATTGCTAATCCTTCTACATAAAAAATAGTATCCCATCAAAAGTGATCAGTGACAAACGTGACAATACAAGTGCTGAATATCTTGGTGTTAAAATATTTCTTGAAGGTAGATCCATCACCATCATTAATGTATATAACCCACATGATAGTGAAGTGGTACTCGTCATCCTCTCCTGGATTCTGAGGGAAGTACCATAGGTAAAAATGGTAAGGTTTATTATGATTATCTTCAAAATACCAGTGACCCCATACACCTATGATGCCCCTTTGAAAAGACTCATTATCTAGGTGGCAAATTAGATTATATAGCTCTGTACAATCAGCACACATACCCATGCACTGCGCAAGTTGTCCCTTTCTGAGTCAGTGATCATTGGGCATTAAGTATCACCCTCCCATTCGCTAAAAGAAGCCCACCCCAGCCACGTCTTCGATACCATCTTGCCGCTAAACACCATGAAGAGTTCATTAAAAGGATTAGCTGCTGGTATGAGGACTTTCTTCCTACCAGCCTTGATCACTTTAATGAAACTCTGTCAACAAGTTGGGAACCTCATTACCCAACTCCAACCCAGAAATCCTGTTAAACAAAGGTCTTCATCCTCCAGAGGTAAACGAGCATATAACCTTAACAAAGATCCTGAAATAAAGCTACTTAGAATGTTAATTAGGTCTACAGTAAATCAGCTTAAAAACTTGGGGGGGGGGGGGAAACCTAGGGACCTTGTTTTCTTTAGTGAAAAGCCTAATGAGATAATGACTCAAAAGCAGGAAGAGATTGTATGCCTGGGCAGAATCGATTGATTCCACAACCTCTGTGAGTAATGTGTGGAAGGAAATCAACAAGATTAATGGCAATGCAAACAATGTCACTCCTCACCCTCATCCAGAAAGGGTAGCTTTGTCAATCCTCAGTAAATGCTGCGAAAACTCTACTCTCGATAATCTTCCATTGTCCATACGTAGATGCTCCCTTAAGTCAAAACACAAAAATGAAATTGACTATCAGTGCCGATTTTTATATGAGGCTGATGCACCATTTACAAATCATGAACTTCTTGCAGCCATTAAAACTAACAAATCCACTGCACCTGGGGATGATGGAATCACTTACGACACCATCCGACTCCTCGCAAAGGTACAGGGAAGAAATCCTCTTCATCTCTTCAACGTAACCAATGCTACAGGCATCTTGCCATTATTCCCCTTCCAAAACCAGGATGCCCTGATGAATGCAAACCAATATCTTTGACATCCTGTCTCCCTATTGCAAAACCAGGATTGCCCTAGATGAATTTAGACTTTTTTTTTTTGCCATAGATTTTTTGACAGTGCTTTCCCTACTGCAATCCTCCACGAATTTACTCTTCTAGGAGTTAAGGGCAAGCTTCTGCTATGATAAAGGATTATCTGTCTTAGAGAAGAGCAAAAGTATGGTACCAAAGCACTTAAAGTAATAATGGTGAACTCGAGTTAGGAACTCCACAAGGAGTTTTGTCCCCTTCATTATTTAACATCCTTATGCACTCTCTTTGCAAGCTTAATAGTGAGTTAGGAGACCTATGCAGCATCACATCCTATGCTGATGACATTCTCATTCAGGTCTTTGATAGGGGGAGTATGTTCTTCAGAGATTCAGTAAAAAGTGCACTTCCCTTGGACTCATAATCAACCCTATCAAGACTAAGTATATTTCCAGATCTCATAAACTGTCATACATTCCAAGATTAGGTGGACAAGTTATTGCAAAAACTGACACCTATAAGTATCTTGGTGTTATGGTGATTGCTCCCCACCTCATGTTCCGCTTCACTCGGGAAATTGTTCAAAACATCAGGGAATCTTGCCTGGAGCGCTTAAGACCTTTACAGTACATGAGTAACAGATACGTTGGTGCTTCCCTAAGAGTCCTAAGGTTGATGTACATTTCCCTTGTTAGGTCCATGATAGACTATGCAAGCCCGGTTCTCAGTATGTTGCCTCAAAATGCTCTCAAACATGGCCATGGGAGTCATTTTGGTTTACCCAGTGACTGCTAAAGTTCTTGTCATGAGGAAAGAGCTTGAGCTCCCGTCAGTTCACAGTCGTATTACTCAAGTCAACACCATAATCGGCATCAGACTTCTGCAGATTCAATTCAAACCACAAATTTCCCTTGCATTGTTTAATGTTATTATTAGTAGAGCTAGGCATGTCCGGCGGCCTAGATACTCCAATCTCATAAAGTCTAACTTAGAATGGAAGGCCAAAACTGACCAGACTATTCTCAGCTTCAGTGTTTGGAACAATGATTTTATTAACATCCCAGAAGCAACACCTGCTTCACCATGGCATAGATCACATGTTAATTTTCATATTCAATTAACAGGGCCAAAATCTGTGACTTAATAACAGAGTTAAAAGGCCATTACTTGAAATATAGATGAAATTCTCCACCTCCCTCATGGTTCCCCCCCACTTGCAATCTACAGTGATGCTTCTATGGATCCTCATGGGGCAGCAGGGTTTGGTGTACTAACTCCTGACATTGCTCTTCAAGAAAGTGTGCGAATTTCCAACTGGACAAGTACAACCATATAAATTCTACGATGGACTGTCTCGGAGACAGTAGGTCACGCTAACCAGGCTACACATAGGATATCAATACACTATTCATTATGTTCAGGCTGCAGTTTTGGAGGCAAAGCCAGTCACATATCACCAATGCAAAATGTGCAAGGCGCCCAAGTCGCATAATCTTACAAATTACTTACTTTGTTACACAAAAACTGCATCCTATCATTCAAATAGCACTGTCCAGAGACCAGTATTTATTGATTATATTAATTTTATCATAAACATTTGTCTTCGATATGATTTAGGATACAAGTTTGTTTGTTTGTTTGTTTGTTTGTTTGTTTTTTGTTACCAACTAGGTGATATGTGTGTAATATAAGCATAATGACAGCCCTTCAGGCATTTATTACTAATGTTTGACTAATAGCCCTTTACATAAATTTAAGCATAGCCAGTTTGGTTAGATCTGTAGCATCTTACCTGGCTTTTTACAGGGCATGTACATTGTTCTGTAAATAAATCTTATCAAATTAAATCTCTCTCGCGTGGTCCCCTGCAGGCACACCCTCACGAGCCAGCGGTGGGGGAGGGGCTACCGCTGGTCAACAGAAAAAGATGAAATAAAACGGACACCGGCTGACACGAGAACTTTTTTTTAGGACGGGGAAGGCTAGGTCAGTAGCAATTCGAGGTAGTGTCATGGCGTCTGATTCTATTTTTGGAAAAAAAACATTTTAATGACGTCACAAAAGTTAGGGATGCTTCGTGGATATGGTCGATCATTTTGGTCACTTCAATTTTCTAAAAGGATGGAAAATAATTATTTCAATTGTTATATTTTCATTGATCAGTCGTCAAAATATCTCTGTGGGTAGCTATGACACCTGGAGTTGCTACTGAGCTAGCCTTCCCCTTTCTAGGACATCAGAGAGAAACCAAACCCTTTTAAAAAGTCCGTCTTTCGGAAGCACCAGATAGTAATCAGATGAAACGTAAGTCATCAGTACACAACAATATTTACAAGATGCAGATTTTTTTTGAGACGGAGCCAAAATTTGTATCATCTTTGCAATAATTTCGTCCGTTTCATAATCTTATTCGCGATTTAGTCATATTGAAAATATGCTAAATTATATCCTATCAAAAAACACTGTTCAATTGAATAATACATTTTTCGGAGAATATCATTTGCTGAGTAAAGTCACCATTCTTGTCTTTCATATTACCGCTATAACAGTATTTTTAACAACTTAGATAATATATTTAAATACTTTTCAAGTGGAATATAGAAACCTTCCCTTGCATGTCTTGTCTCTCTGTCTCTCTGTCTCTCTGTCTCTCTCTCTCTCTCTCTCTCTCTCTCTCTCTCTCTCTCTCTCTCTCTCTCTCTCTCTCTCTCTCTCTCTCTCTTTCTCTCTCTCTCTCTCTCTCATAGGAGAAATGACATATTTTTGCGTGAGTGAGCCTGTGAATACCAACATAAAATTCATCCTTTGAATTTGCAAACTAGTAAACAAATTAATAGATAAATAAATACTTTGATTGATTATTTTAAGTATTTAATTTCTTTGTGTATTGAATATAATTTGGTTTAATTGATGTATTTAATTTCATATAAGTTACGTATTTAATTCAGTTTCATTTACTAATTTATTTAATGATTTTATTTTATTGATTCATTTTAATTAACTGAATAATAAAAAATAAATCGATAGATAAATTAATTTTAAGAGAAACTTCAAACAAATATCAATCATGAAATAAAGGAAAAGAGTAAACAGCTGAAAAAGAAAATAGATAAATAAAAGTCTGGGTAACCCTGATTTCCTCTCCGCGTTGGCAACAGCTGGAGTCTCGATCTCGACCTCTTTACAACGGACAGACAAAACGAACCACGCGGATACTTTGCTAAATATAATAGATCTGCGGTTTCCACGGTCCGTATACGATGATTCCTCCCTTCCTAAATGGTTCTTTATGACGGTAATCGACTTAATTTCCATTGTATTCATGTCGAGCGAATGGTCTTCCTGCCGGAGATAAAAAAAAAAAACGAGTTGATGATAACGGGGTCGGGTTCATTACCATATTTCTGCTGTTGGATTTGCATAATAAAGCACATCGTTTTTCGATCACGTGGGTAGTTCCTCGAAGATTGCTTTGCTGCTTGGGAGAGGGAGATTAAGAAAATAAATAAATAAAAAATAAGTTGTTGTGAGTTTAATAAGTTGTTTGTGAGTGATTAAAAAATAATAATGATAATAATAATAATAAAATAAGTTGTGAGTTTGAGCTCTGCTTGGACTCGAAAATGCAACTATCCCGCGGAGATTGCTTTGCTGCTTGGGAGAAGGAGATTTTAAAAATAAATAAATAGATAAATAAAAAATAAGTTGTTGTGAGTTTGAGCTCTGCTTGGACTCGAAAATGCAACTATCGGGGTCTTGTGCTTGTCTGTTGTTCGGGTAGTTCGGTCGTTCTCTCTCGGTCGCTCGCTCGTTTTCTCTGGCTCTGTCTTTCTCTTTCTCTCTTTCTCTTTCTCTCTCACTCTCTCTTCTCTCTCACTCTCTTCTCTTCTCTTCTCTTCTCTTCTCTTCTCTTCTCTTCTCTTCTCTTCTCTTCTCTTCTCGTCTCTCTTCTCTCTCTCTTTTCTCTCTTTTCTCTTCTCTTCTCTCTTCTCTTCTCTCTCTCTCTCTCTCTCTCTCTCTCTCTCTCTCTCTCTCTCTCTCTCTCTCTCTCTCTCTCTCTCTCTCTCTCTCTCTCTCCCTCTCCCTCTCTCCCTTTCTCTCTCTCTCCCTTTCTCTCTCTCTCTCTTTCTCTTTCTCTCTTTCTCTCTTTCCCTCCCTCTTCCTCCCTCTCTCCTCCTCTCCTCCACCCTCTCCCTCCCTCCCCTCTCTCTCCTCCCACCCTCTCCCTCTTCTCCTCCTCTCACCCTCTCCCTCTCCTCCCCCCTCTCCCTCTCCTCCTCCTCTTCCTCCACTCCTCCTCTTCCTCCACCTCCTCTCCCTCTTCCCCCTCCTCCTCCTCCCTCCCTCCTCCTCCTCCCCCTCCTCCTCCTCCTCCTCTTCCCCTCCTCCTCCCTCCCTCCTCCTCCTTCCCCCTCCTCCCTCTCCTCCTCCTCCCTCCTCCTCCCCTCCTCCTCCTCCCCCTCCTCCTCCTCCCCCCTCCTCCTCCCTTCTCCTCCTCCTCTATCCTCCTCCTCCTCCTCCTCCTCCACCCCTCCTCCTCCTCCTCCTCCTCCTCCTCTTCCTCCCCTCCTCCTCCACCTCCTCCTCCTCTTCCCCCTCCTCTCCCCCTCTTCCTCCTCCTCCTCCCCCTCCTCTCCCTCCTCCCTCCCCCTCCTACTCCTCTCCCCCCTCCTCCTCCCCCTCCTCCTCCTCCCCCCCCCTCCCTCCTCCTCCTCCCCCTCCTCCTCCTCCTCCCCCCTCCCTCCTCCTCCTGCTCGTCCTCTTCCCCCTCCTCCTCCTCCTCCTCCTCCATCTCCCCCCCCCACTCCTCCACCTCCTCCTCGTCCCTCTCCTCCTCTCTTCCTCCTCCTCCTCCCTCCTCTATCCTCCTCCTCCCCCCCCCTCCCTCCTCCTCCCCTCCCTCCTCCTCCCCTCCTCCCTCCTCCTCCCTCCTCCTCCTTCTCCTCCTCCACCCCTCCCTCCTCCTCCTCCTCTTCCCCCCCTCCTCCTATCCCCTCCTCCCTCCTCCTCCCCCCTCCTCTCCCTCCTCCCTCCTCTTCCTCCACCCCTCTCCTCCTCCCATCCTCCTCCTCTTCCCCCCCACCTCCTCCATCCTCCTCTATCCTCCTCCTCCTCCTCTATCCTCCCTTAAACGAAGTCCATTAGCGCTGTTTCCTCCGAGCTCCGTTCCCGAGCCAGCAGCCATCAGAACCATATGTTTTCCGACCCATGTGTAATTAACTGGGACCCCCTTGCTATGAATACACTTAGGCATACACACGCGGATATGTACACGTGCACGTAAACGCTTACTACGGGTATACGCAAGCACGAAGGCAACCGCGCGCGTGCAAATACGTACATGCACATGCACACACAGGCACACGCGTACATGCACACACATGCACACGCACACACACATGCACACACGAACACACACATGCACACTCAAACATATACACACACACACACAAACACACACAAACATACACACAAACACACACACACAAACATACACACACACAAACATACACACACACAACCACACACATACACACACACAAACAAACAAACATACACTGACACACACACACGCTTTTCTTTTCTGCTTTCTCTTTCTTCCTCCTGCAAGCTCCACTTTTAATCTCTTAAATCCGTTTGAAATTTGATTTTCCAAATTAACAAAACATACACATTGGCCATTTCATTCTCCCTGTGTGCTGGTGCAGCGGTAAGGTGCTGGTCCAGCAATCTTGTGGACCTGCGTTCAATCCCACGCCCGGCCAGTGAGTGGTAACCCCGGCCACTCCTTGTACACAGGGGGAGATTTGGGCAAAATAAAACAGACAGTATGTCACAGCAAAGAATATCCATTGTAAAAAAATGGAATTAAAACTAAATCTAAAATCTAAAAATCTAAAATCTAAATCTGTCTCTTCCTTCCGCAAACTCTTCAAATTCATCTTTTAAAACTGGTTGAAATTTGATTTTCCCAAAAAGGGGGCAGTAAGAGACATTTTTTGTCGGTTTCTCTCTCTCACTTTCCTTTGACTCTCTCACCCCTCTTTCTTCCTCTCTCTCTCTCTCTCTCTCTCTCTCTCTCTCTCTCTCTCTCTCTCTCTCTCTCTCTCTCTCTCTCTCTCTCTCTCTCTCTCTCTCTCTCTCTCTCTCTCTCTCTCTCTCTCTCTCTCTCTCTCTCTCTCTCTCCTTTCCTCTCCTCTCTCTCTCTCTACTTTCCTTTCTCTCTTTCTTTTCCTTTCCTCTCTCTCTCTCTCCTTTCCTTTCTCTCTCTCTCTCTCCTTTCCTTTCCTCTCTCTCTCTCCCTCTCTTTCCTTTCTCTCTCTCTCTCTCTCTCTTTCTCTTTCTCTCTCTCTCTCTCTCTCTCTCTCTCTCTCTCTCTCTCTCTCTCTCTCTCTCTCTCTCTCTCTCTCTCTCTCTCTCTCTCTCTCTCTCTCTCTCTCTCTCTCTCTCTCTCTCTCTCTCTCTCTCTCTCTCTCTTCCTCTCTCTCTCTCTCTCTTCCTCTCTCTCCCTTTCCCTTTCCTCTCTCTCTCTCTCTCTCTCTCTCTCTCCCCTTTCCTCTCCTTTCCTCTCTCTCTCTCTCCTTTCCTTTCCTCTCTCTCTTTTTTTTTTCTTTTTTTTTTGAGACGGGGGGGGGGGGGAGCCATTAACAAAATCTGGCCGAAAATATCATTCACATTGGATTAGTTTGATATTTCCACATCAGGCATGAAAGTAATTAAGGATCAAAGGGAATTAAATGCCTCGCTCATTAATTAAACTAATAATTAAGAATATTATTATAACTTATAATGAGTCTGTTGATATAAAGTAATAACTATAAACTATATTATAACTAATGATATTTACTATTATAATATATTATTATAAACTAATAATTATGAACTCTGTTATAACTTAATGATAATCTCTATTAATATAAACTGATAACTATAAAGTATATTATAATTAGTAATATAAACTATAAACTATTATTGTAGACTAATAAATCTGAACTCTATTATATCTAATAATGATAAACCATTATTATACAGTAATAATTATAAACTATAATTTAACTAGTAATATAGACTATAAACTGTATTATTGTAAACTAATAATTATGAACTTTATTATAACTAATAATGATAATCCATTGATATAAAGTAATGGCTATAAATTATATTATAACTAACAATGTAAACTATAAACTATGTTATTATAAACTAACATTTATGAACAGAGAACAGCTCTCGAAGTGGGGGGGGGGGGGGGGGGGGAGGTATGGGGTCTCTCCTTTTGCTTTTCCTTTTTTTTCTGTTTGTTTGTTTTTCTTTTCTTTTCTTTGTTTTGTTTTGTTTTGTTTCCTCGTTTCTGTTATTGTATATTGTTTCTGTTTCATTATCTGTTTTTGTTTCTTTTATTTTTTCGCTCTTTCTTTCTCTTTCTCTTTCTGTTATTTTTTCTCTTTCTCTTGCGTGTTTTGGTATTGTTTCTTTTTTTTTTCTTTTCTGTTTTTCTTTTTCTTTCTCATCATTTTTTCTCTTTTTCTTTTTCTTGTCTTTTTATTTGTAGTTTTCCTCTGTCTTCCTCTTTACTTTCTTCCTTTTTTGTCTTTTTCTTTTTCTCCTCCCTCCTCCTCCTCCATCTTCTTCCAATTCTCCTCCTCCTCCTTGTTCTCTCTCTCTTCCTTATTCTCCTTCTCCTCCTCCTTGTTCTCTTTCATCTCCTTATTCTCCTTCTCCTCCTCCTTGTTCTCTTTCATCTCCTTATTCTCCTTCTCCTCCTCCTTGTTCTCTTTTCTTCTCCTTATTCTCCTTCTCCTACTCCTTGTTCTCTTTCTTCTCCTTATTCTCCTCCTCCTCCTTATTCTCCTTCTCCTACTCCTCCTTCACCTTCTTTCAGTATCTCATTCAACGGGTTATTTTCTTGAAGAAAACACTGATGGACATTTGCATATTCCTTCACTATACATCTTATTCCAGTACATCACCGTATTTATAATTATCTTCATTACTTTTTTCACCATCAGCATTATCGTCAACCATCACCATCATCACCATACATCATCATCATAAGCGTTATTAAGACCATTCTACTATTAGAGGATAAAGGAACACCTGCCTGTATTCCCAAAAAAATTACATTGCCTTGACAACCTAATTGGAAATCGCCTTTGCCATACAATAGAGAGAGATAGAGAGAGAGAGAGAGAGAGAGAGACAGAGAGAGAGAGAGAGAGAGAGAGAGAGAGAGAGAGACAGAGAGAGAGAGAGAGACAGAGAGAGAGAGAGAGAGAGAGAGAGAGAGAGAGAGAGAGAGAGAGAGAGAGACAGAGAGAGAGAGACAGAGAGAGAGAGAGAGAGAGAGAGAGAGAGAGAGAGAGAGAGAGAGAGGGAGGGAGGGAGGGAGGGAGGGAGGGAGAGAGAGAGAGGAAAGGAGTGAGGAAGAGAGAGAGAGAGGAAAGGAGTGAGGAAGAGAGAGAGAGAGGAAAGGAGTGAGGAAGAGAGAGAGAGAGGAAAGGAGTGAGGAAGAGAGAGAGAGAGGAAAGGAGTGAGGAAGAGAGAGAGAGAGAAGAGGTGAGATAGAGAGAGGAAGAGATAGAGAGATGAAAAGAAAGGAAAGGAGAGAGAGAGGGAAGGAGAGGAGAGAGAGAGAGAGAGAGAGTGAAAGGGAAGTGAGAGAGACAAACAGACAGAGGCAAAGTGAGAGACATGATTGAGAATGAGAGTGAGAGAGAGAGAGACAGAGACAGAGTGAAAGAGAGACAGACACAGACAGGGAGAGAGAGGGAGGGAGTGTATGTATGAGAGAGAGAGAAAGAGGGAGGGAGTGTATGTATGAGAGAGAGAGAGAGAGAGCGAGGACGTATATGTATGACAGAGAGAGAGAGAGGGAGAGAGTGTATGTATGAGAGAGAGAGAGAGAGAGAGAGAGAGAGAGAGAGAGAGAGAGAGATTAACAAACAAGTCCCTCTCTACAGATGTACCTTAACCAAAAAATCTTTAGAAACGAACAATAGCATTTGAACTTATCAAAACCATCAACTGTGGATTCAAAAGAAACCGGTTAACATAGCATATTGTATCCGACACTGCTTAGCCAACATAAGGATCATTTTAGTGTGCTAATGAAGACGTCAGTCATATAAAATACTCATCAGTATCTGTTCTTGATGCTTAATGGATATTTTTTTATACCGGTCAATAAGTGGGGGTAGTGGTAAGGGGGGTAGGGGGGGTAGATCAAGTTTCCTATGAAATTGAGGGTTATATATCCCTCTCTCGTTCCATCCCCCTCCCCTCCCCCACCCCACTGCTCTCCTGGCAACCGTACCCCAGATTGAAAATATATGACTAAAAAAGATACGAAATAAACAATGTGTAATTATCTATCGGAACAATCCCTTAATAATACAATAAAATCATCAAAAAAAGAAATCTAAGAAATATTTCACAAATTATAAGAAAACCCCTTAATCTGCATAGAGAGAGAGAGAGAGAGAGAGAGAGAGAGAGAGAGAGAGAGAGAGAGAGAGAGAGAGAGAGAGAGAGAGAGAGAGAGAGAGAGAGAGAGAGAGAGAATAGAGAGAGAGAGTAAAGGAAAAAGGGGGTGGATGGATGGAAGAGAGAGAGAGAGAGAGAGAGTAAATGAAAAAGGGGATTGGTGGATGGAAGGAGGGGGAGAGAGAGAGGAGAAGAGAAGGAGAGAGAGTAAAGGAAAAAGGAGGTAAGTGGATGGAAGGAGGGGAGAGAGAGAGAGAAGGGGGAGAAAGAGAGAGAGAGAATAAAGGAAAAAGGGGGTGGATGGATGGAAGGAGGGGAGGGAGGGAAAGAGAGAGAGAAAGCAAAGGAAAAGGGAGTGGATGGATGGAAGGAGGAGAGAGAGAGAGAGAGAGAGAGAGAGAGAGAGAGAGAGAGAGAGAGAGAGAGAGAGAGAGAGAGAGAGAGAGAGAGAGAGAGGGAGGGAGGGAGGGAGAGAGAGGGAGAGGGAGAGAGAGGGAGGGAGGGAGGGAGGAAGAGACAGAAAGACAGACAAATGAACAGTGAGGGAAGGAGACACAGACATACAGAAAACCAGACAATTAGAAAGGGAGAGACAGACGACAGACAAAGAGGGATGGAGAGACAAACAGACAAATAGACAGAATAATAGACAGACAGGAGAAGATCAGACCAACAGACAGAGAAAAAAAATGATAAAAGATTTTTTGAAAAATATGGATAAACAAAACAAAACGAAAATTATAGAAACAATGATAAAAGATTTTTTTTTTTTACGGGTAAACAAAACAAAAAACGAAAATTACAGAAACAAACAATCTATTAGAAGATGATGCTATGATAAAAGATTTTTTTTATATGGATAAAAACAAAATGAAAATTATAGAAACAATGATAAAAGATTTTTTTTTTTACGGATGAAAACAAAATGAAAATTATAGAAACAATGATAAAAGATTTTTTTTATATGGATAAAAACAAAATGAAAATTATAGAAACAATGATAAAAGATTTTTTTTATATGGATAAAAACAAAATGAAAATTATAGAAACAATGATAAAAGATTTTTTTTATATGGATAAAAACAAAACGAAAATTATAGAAACAATGATAAAAGATTTTTTTTTTATATGGATAAAAACAAAACGAAAATTATAGAAACAATGATAAAAGATTTTTTTTTATATGGATAAAAACAAAACGAAAATTATAGAAACAATGATAAAAGATTTTTTTTATATGGATAAAAACAAAACGAAAATTATAGAAACAATGATAAAAGATTTTTTTTTATATGGATAAAAACAAAACGAAAATTATAGAAACAATGATAAAAGATTTTTTTTATATGGATAAAAACAAAACGAAAATTATAGAAACAATGATAAAAGATTTTTTTTTATATGGATAAAAACAAAACGAAAATTATAGAAACAATGATAAAAGATTTTTTTTATATGGATAAAAACAAAACGAAAATTATAGAAACAATGATAAAAGATTTTTTTTTATATGGATAAAAACAAAATGAAAATTATAGAAACAATGATAAAAGATTTTTTTTTATATGGATAAAAACAAAATGAAAATTATAGAAACAATGATAAAAGATTTTTTTTTTTATGGATAAAAACAAAATGAAAATTATAGAAAATGATAAAAGATTTTTTTTTATATGGATAAAAACAAAATGAAAATTATAGAAACAATGATAAAAGATTTTTTTTATATGGATAAAAACAAAATGAAAATTATAGAAACAATGATAAAAGATTTTTTTTATATGGATAAAAACAAAATGAAAATTATAGAAACAATGATAAAAGATTTTTTTTATATGGATAAAAACAAAACGAAAATTATAGAAACAATGATAAAAGATTTTTTTTTATATGGATAAAAACAAAATGAAAATTATAGAAACAATGATAAAAGATTTTTTTATATGGATAAAAACAAAATGAAAATTATAGAAAATGATAAAAGATTTTTTTTTATATGGATAAAAACAAAATGAAAATTATAGAAACAATGATAAAAGATTTTTTTTATATGGATAAAAACAAAATGAAAATTATAAACAATGATAAAAGATTTTTTTTAATATGGATAAAAACAAAATGAAAATTATAGAAACAATGATAAAAGATTTTTTTTTATATGGATAAAAACAAAATGAAAATTATAAACAATGATAAAAGATTTTTTTTTATATGGATAAAAACAAAATGAAAATTATAGAAACAATGATAAAAGATTTTTTTTTAATATGGATAAAAACAAAACGAAAATTATAGAAACAATGATAAAAGATTTTTTTTTATATGGATAAAAACAAAATGAAAATTATAAACAATGATAAAAGATTTTTTTTTATATGGATAAAAACAAAATGAAAATTATAGAAACAATGATAAAAGATTTTTTTTATATGGATAAAAACAAAATGAAAATTATAGAAAATGATAAAAGATTTTTTTTTATATGGATAAAAACAAAACGAAAATTATAGAAACAATGATAAAAGATTTTTTTATATGGATAAAAACAAAATGAAAATTATAGAAAATGATAAAAGATTTTTTTTTATATGGATAAAAACAAAATGAAAATTATAGAAACAATGATAAAAGATTTTTTTTTATGGATAAAAACAAAATGAAAATTATAGAAACAATGATAAAAGATTTTTTATATGGATAAAAACAAAATGAAAATTATAGAAACAATGATAAAAGATTTTTTTTATATGGATAAAAACAAAATGAAAATTATAGAAACAATGATAAAAGATTTTTTTTATATGGATAAAAACAGAATGAAAATTATAGAAACAATGATAAAAGATTTTTTTTTATATGGATAAAAACAAAATGAAAATTATAGAAACAATGATAATTTTTTTTTTATGGATAAAAACAAAACGAAAATTATAGAAACAATGATAAAAGTTTTTTTTATATGGATAAAAACAAAACGAAAATTATAGAAACAATGATAAAAGATTTTTTTTTACGGATAAACAAAACGAAACGAAAATTATAGAAACAATGATAAAAGATTTTTTTTTTTTTTTTACGGGTAAACAAAACAAAAAACGGAAATTACAGAAACAAACAATCTATTAAAAAATATTATCCCACATCAACACACCCCTCAGATATGCCAGGCACAGTCGCCGAGTGTATGACAACCTATTGACATTTCAATCCCAT
>NC_091551.1:51932234-51934734 GCF_042767895.1 Penaeus vannamei
CTTCAATGGCACCCTTTCAGTTCCTTCAATGGCACCCTTTCAGTTCCTTCAATGGCACCCTTTCAGCTCCTTCAGTGGCACCCTTTCAGCCCCTTCAGTGGCACCCTTTCAGTTCCTTCAATGGCACCCTTTCAGTCCCTTCAGTGGCACCCTTTCAGCCCCTTCAGTGGCACCCTCTCAGTCCCTTCAGTGGCACCCTCTCAGTCCCTTCAGTGGCACCCTTTCAGCCCCTTCAGTGGCACCCTTTCAGTTCCTTCAATGGCACCCTTTCAGTTCCTTCAATGGCACCCTTTCAGTTCCTTCAATGGCACCCTTTCAGCTCCTTCAGTGGCACCCTTTCAGCCCCTTCAGTGGCACCCTTTCAGTTCCTTCAATGGCACCCTTTCAGTTCCTTCAATGGCACCCTTTCAGTTCCTTCAATGGCACCCTTTCAGCTCCTTCAGTGGCACCCTTTCAGCCCCTTCAGTGGCACCCTTTCAGTTCCTTCAATGGCACCCTTTCAGTTCCTTCAATGGCACCCTTTCAGCTCCTTCAGTGGCACCCTTTCAGCCCCTTCAATGGCACCCTTTCAGCTCCTTCAGTGGCACCCTCTCAGACCCTTCAGTGGCACCCTCTCAGCCCCTTCAGTGGCACCCTCTCAGCCCCTTCAATGGCACCCTCTCAGCCCCTTCAGTGGCACCCTTTCAGTTCCTTCAATGGCACCCTTTCAGTTCCTTCAATGGCACCCTCTCAGCCCCTTCAGTGGCACCCTTTCAGTTCCTTCAATGGCACCCTTTCAGCCCCTTCAGTGGCACCCTTTCAGCCCCTTCAATGGCACCCTTTCAGCTCCTTCAGTGGCACCCTCTCAGCCCCTTCAGTGGCACCCTCTCAGCCCCTTCAGTGGCACCCTCTCAGCCCCTTCAATGGCACCCTTTCAGCCTCTCCAGTGGCACCCTTTCAGTCCCTTCAGTGGCACCCTTTCAGCCTCTCCAGTGGCACCCTTTCAGCCCCTTCAATGGCACCCTTTCAGCCTCTCCAGTGGCACCCTTTCAGCCTCTCCAGTGGCACCCTTTCAGCCTCTCCAGTGGCACCATTTCAGCCCCTTCAGTGGCACCCTTTCAGAACCCTTCAGTGGCACCCTCTCAGCCCCTTCAGTGGCACCCTCTCAGCCCCTTCAGTGGCACCCTCTCAGCCCCTTCAATGGCACCCTTTCAGCCCCTTCAGTGGCACCCTCTCAGTCCCTTCAGTGGCACCCTTTCAGTCCCTTCAATGGCACCCTTTCAGCCCCTTCAGTGGCACCCTTTCAGCCCCTTTAATGGCACCCTTTCAGCCCCTTCAGTGGCACCCTTTCAGTTCCTTCAGTGGCACCCTTTCAGTCCCTTCAGTGGCACCCTTTCAGCCCCTTCAGTGGCACCCTTTCAGAACCCTTCAGTGGCACCCTCTCAGCCCCTTCAGTGGCACCCTCTCAGTCCCTTCAGTGGCACCCTCTCAGCCCCTTCATTGGCACCCTTTCAGCCTCTCCAGTGGCACCCTTTCAGTCCCTTCAGTGGCACCCTTTCAGCCTCTCCAGTGGCACCCTTTCAGTCCCTTCAGTGGCACCCTTTCAGCCTCTCCAGTGGCACCCTTTCAGTCCCTTCAGTGGCACCCTTTCAGCCTCTCCAGTGGCACCCTTTCAGCCCCTTTAATGGCACCCATTCAGCCCCTTCAGTGGCACCCTCTCAGCCCCTTCAGTGGCACCCTCTCAGCCCCTTCAGTGGCACCCTCTCAGCCCCTTCAGTGGCACCCTCTCAGCCCCTTCAATGGCACCCTCTCAGCCCCTTCAGTGGCACCCTCTCAGCCCCTTCAGTGGCACCCTTTCAGCCCCTTCAGTGGCACCCTCTCAGCCCCTTCAGTGGCACCCTCTCAGCCCTTCAGTGGCACCCTTTCAGCCCCTTCAGTGGCACCCTTTCAACCCCTTAAGTGGCACCCTTTCAGCCCCTTCAATGGCACCCTTTCAGCCCCTTCAATGGCACCCTTTCAGCCCCTTCAGTGGCACCCTTTCAGCCCCTTCAGTGGCACCCTTTCAGCCCCTTCAGTGGCACCCTTTCAGCCCCTTCAGTGGCACCCTTTCAGTCCCTTCAATGGCACCCTTCCAGGCCCTTCAGTGGCACCCTTTCAACCCCTTAAGTGGCACCCTTTCAGCCTCTCCAGTGGCACCCTTTCAGCCCCTTCAATGGCACCCTTTCAGCCCCTTCAATTGCACCCTTTCAGTCCCTTCAGTGGCACCCTCTCAGCCCCTTCAGTGGCACCCTTTCAGTCCCTTCAGTGGCACCCTCTCAGCCCCTTCAGTGGCACCCTTTCAGCCCCTTCAGTGGCACCCTTTCAGCCCCTTCAATGGCACCCGCTCAGCCCCTCCAGTGGCACCCTCTCAGCCCCTTCAGTGGCACCCTTTCAGCCCCTTTAATGGCACCCTTTCAGCCCCTTCAGTGGCACCCTCTCAGTCCCTTCAGTGGCACCCTTTCAGCCCCTTCAGTGGCACCCT
>NC_091551.1:51942234-51944734 GCF_042767895.1 Penaeus vannamei
TCCAGACTGGTTATCAAGCCTTCCTTACCTCCCTCCAAGAACTCAATTTTTATTTTTTATCTATTTATTTTATTTTTTATATATATATTTTTAGGGGGGGGGGGCTGTGATGCTTTCGGCTTTTTTATATGTTCCATTTTTTTTTTAATAGCGCGTGCTTGCAAATTTAGTCACGGCTTTAGAGAAATATAAACAATTTAAATAATTACTTATATGATGGTTAAATTTCACAAATCATAGCCTGTCGTCTTCTGCAAAGTCTGGGAATGACAAGTTAATATTCCATAACCAGTGAATGAAAAAGATCATATCTTTAGAATATGTTTACTACTTTAATTTGAGTTACATTTCCTAACCTTCAATTAAATTGTTATATTTTTTACCTTTAAATTAAATTGTTACATTTTCTAACCTTTAACTGAATTAAGTTATATTTTTTAACGTTTAATTAAGTTACATTTTTTAACTCAATGAAATTGTCAAATTTTCTAACTTTTGATTAAGTTACAATTTCAAACTTTTGATTCAATTAAGTTAGTTTCTAACTTTTGATTAAATTAAGTCAGTTTCTAACCTTTAATTAAATTAAGTTATAGTTTCTAACTTTTAATTGAATTAAGTCCCACTTCCGAGCAATGCCTCTCTCTCCTCCAAATCCACCGTCAAAACTTCCAGAAACTAGAACTTCAACTCACAAACGAAGCCAGTAAGATATCCACAGATCTTGTCATCCACGCCATCCACAAACAGGGGGGATGCCATTCCACATTCATCATCAACCGCCCCATTGGGTTGTGTGGACTGCCACTCTGTCACGGGCCTGCCATCTAACCAGGTCCTGGATCTTATGCCAATCCAAATGTCTGGAAATGAAGGAAAGGAATTGTGATGTATATAGGTTTCAAGAAAAAGTATATATATATATATATATATATATATATATATATATATATATATATATATATATATATATATATATATATATATATATATATATATATATATATATATATATATATATATATATGTATATATATATATATATATATATGAACATATATAAACAAATGTATACATGTGTGTTTGTATGTGTGTGTGTTTGTGTACATGTGCTTGTATGTGCATGTGTATGTACATATGTGTATTATATATACATATGAATATCTATGCATATATATTTTTGCGTTTGTGTGTATGTCTTTGTGCGCATTTATCTGCATATGTATATGTATGAATGTATGTGTATGTGTGTAAACATTCATTTGTCGACTTACGACCTATTCACCTTACGACTGATCGACTTTACGACCACCCACGACTAATACTGCGTCTAGCCAATAGAAAATTAGTGATTTTACAACCAAATCAGCTTACGACCGGTCTGTCGTAACCAAACGCGCCGGAAGTCGACGCACACTAGTATGTGTGTATGTATGTAAATATACAAATATTATGGTTATCATATAGTGTGTGTGTGTGTGTTCGTATATGTATATATAGATATACATACATCTAAATATAGATAAATATATCAATACACACACAAAATATCCATTGAAATTAAAGCACTGCTAATCCTCGCACACCAATTTATTTAAAAAAAAAATAATCATGTTGAACCGGCGCCCTTATCCTTCCTACATCAACCTTAAACCACTCCCACACCTTGCCCGAAGGACGCCGCCCATGCAGTGAAGGCGGTCACGTCTGCAGGAACGGAGAGATCGGCGCCCATGTCCTTGCAGAGGAGGCGGGCGTCGCACCAAGTGACCGTCGCGTTGTGGTAGTAGACGCACCCGACGTTGGGCGCGGGCGTGAAGGGCGCGGCGCAGGACGGGGGACCTGAGGAGGAATAGATGTGGAAGTTGTATCCGTTTGTGTGTGTGTGCGGGTGTGGGGGGGGGGGACGTGACGTATGTGTAGGTACGTAATACAGTAAGAACGAGAGAGAGAGAGTGTGTGTGTTTATATATGATAATGACAAATAAAAAAGGAAAAAAATAAATTTTCTATCTATTATGCGATACCTTCTAAAGAGGGGAGCCAAGGGGTGACTTAAATAAGAACGAAAAAAAGAAAAAAAAAGAAAAAACTAGCTTTAGTTTTGTTATTACAAAGAAACTAATAAGAACGAAGTAAAAAATAAACTAGCTTTAGTTTTGTTATTACAAAGAAACTAATAAGAACGAAGTAAAAAAAAAAACTAGCTTTAGTTTTATTATTACGATCAGACTTACCTCGTGGACCTGTACTGATGGCTGTGTGTTCCCAGCATTTCATGGGCGTGCAGTCTCCCACAAAGTCTTCATCATGTTCGTAACCAACTCCATTGAAAACGCAACCTATTTTGAAACGTGAGGTTAGTTTATTAGCGTAAGAGACAATAATACTTTCCTTCTATATGTAAACTATAAGTTATCATGACTGGGATAGGCCTATACATTTGCGAAGTTTGCCCGTAAGTCCATGAGATATTTATAGGATGCGTATATATACATAT
>NC_091551.1:51954734-51979734 GCF_042767895.1 Penaeus vannamei
GCTCTTTTTCTCCTTCTCCTTTTCCTCCTTTTCTCCTCCTCCTGCTCCTTATCCCTCCCTCTCCCTCTCCCTCTCCCTCTCCTCTCTCCCTCTCCTCTCTCTTCCTCTCCCTCTCCCTCTCCCTCCTCTCCCTCTCCCTCTCCTCTCCTCCTCCTCTCCTCCCTCTCTCCTCTCCCTCTCTCCTCTCCCTCTCCTCTCCCTCTCCCTCCTCTCCTCCTCCCTCCTCTCCCTCTCCCTCTCCCTCTCCCTCTCTCTCTCCTTCTTCTCCTTCCTCCTCCTTCTCCTCCTCCCCCTCTTTCTCTTTTTTTCCCTTCCCCTTCCCCCCCTTTTTTTTTCCCCCCCCCCCCTTTCCCCCCCTTTCCCCCCTTTTTTCCCCCCTTTTTTCCCCCTTCTTTTTTTTCCCTTCCTCCTTCCCCTTTCCTTTTTCCTTTTTCCTTCCCCCCCCCTTTCCCCCCCCCTTTCCCCCCCTTTCCCCCCCCCTTTCCCCCCCTTTCCCCTTTTTCCTTTTTCCTTTTTCCTTTTTCCTTCTTTTTCCCCCTTTTCCCCCCCCTTTCCCCCTTTCCCCTTTTTTCCCCCCCCCCCCTTTTTTCCCCCCCTTTCCCCCCCCCTTCCCCCTTTTCCCCCCCCTTTCTTTTTTCCCCTTTTCCCCCTCTCCCCCTCCCCCTCCCCTCTCCCCCCCCCCCCCCCCCCCCCCCCCCCCCCCCCCCCCCCCCCTTTTCTCTCCCCACCCCCCCTTTTTTTTTTCCCCCCCCCTTTTCTCTCTCTCTTTTCCTCTCTTCTCTCTCCCCTTCCCCCCCCCCCCCCTTTTTTCCCCCCCCCCTTTTCCCCCCCCCCTTTTTTCCTCCCCCCCCCAAAGGAGGCCCCAAGGTTCCCCCCCCCCCCCCCGGGGGGGGGGGAAAAAAAAGGGGGAAAAGGGGAAGGGGAGGGAAAAAAGGAGAGAGGGAGAGAGAGGGGAAAAAAAGGAAAAAAGGAGAGAGAAAAGAAAAAAAAAAAAGAAAAAAAGGGGGGAAAAAAAAGAAAGGGGGGGGGGAAAAAGAAAAGAAAGGGGAAGGAAAAAAAAGGGGGGGGGGGGGGGGGGGGGGAAAAAAAAAAAAGGGGGGAAAAAAAAAAGGAAAAAAAGGGGGGGGAAAAAAAGGGGGGGGGGGGAAAAAAAAAAAAGAAAAAAAAAAAGGGGGGGGGAAAAAAAAAAGGGGAAAAAAAGGGGAAGAGAGGGAAAAAAAAAGGAAAAAAAAAAAAAAAAAAAAAAGGAAAAGGGAAAGGGGGGGGGGGGGGGGGGAAAAAAAAAAAAAAAAGGAAAATTGGGGGGGGGGGGGGGGGGGGCCCCAAAAAAGGAGGAAAGGGGGGAAAAAAAAGGGGCGGACGGGGGGGGAAAAAAAAAAAAAAAGGGAGAAAAAAAAAAAAAAAAAAAAAAAGGGGGGGGGAAAAAAAAGGAAAAAAGGGGAGAAAAAAAGAAAAGGGGGAAAAAAAATTTTAAAAAAAAGGGGAAAAAAAATTTTTAAAAAAAAAAATTTTTAAAGAAAAAGGGGGAAAAAAGGAGAAAAAAAAAAGGGGAAAAAGAAAGAAAAAAAAAAAAAGGGGGGAAAAAAAAAAGGGGAAAAAAAAAAAAAAAAAAGAAAAAAAAAAAAAAAAAAGGGGAAAAAAACCCCCGGGAAAAGGAAGGGAAAAAAGGCCCAAAAAAAAAAAAAAAAAAAAAAAAGGGGGCCAAAAAGGGGGGGGGGGGAAAAAAAAGGGGGGGGGGGGAAAAAAGGGGGCAAAAAAAAAGGGGGGGGGGGGGGGCCCAAAAACCAAGAAAAAAAAAAAGAAGGGGGGGGGGAGGGGGGGAAAAAAAAAAAAAAAAAGGGGGGGGGAAAAAAGGGGGGGGGGGGGGGAAAAAAAGGGGGGGGGGGCCCGGGGGGGGGGGGCCCCCCAAAAAAAAAAAAAGGGGGGAAAAAAGGGGGGGGGGAAAAAGGGGGGGGGGGGGGGGCCCGGGGGGGGGGGGGCCCCGGGCCCCCCCCCAAAAAAAAAGGGGGGGGGGGGGGGGGGGAAAAAAAAGGGGGGGGCCCCCCCGGGGGGGGGAAAAAAAAGGGAAAAAGGGCCCGGGGAAAGGGCCAAAAGGGGGGCCCCAAAAAAAGGGGGGGGCCAAAAAGGGGCCAAAAAAAAAAAACCAAAAAAAAGGGGGGAAAAAAAAACCCCCAAAAAAAAAACCCAAAAAGGGGGGGGGGGGGGAAAAAAAGGGGGGAAAAGGAAGGGGGGGGATGGGGGGGGGGGGGGGGGGGAAAAAAAAAAAAACCGAGGAGAAAGGGAGGGGGGGGCCCGGGGAGAGAAAAAAAAAACCAAAAAAAACCCCCCGGGGGGGGAAAAAGGGGGGGGGGAAAAAAAAAAAACCCCGGGGGAAAAAAAGGGCAAAAAAAAAAGGGGGGGGGGGGGGGGGGGGGGGGAAAAAAAAAAAAAAAAGGGGGGGGAAAGGGGAAAAGGGGGGGAAACCAAAAGAAAAAAAAACCGGGGGAGAAAAAGGGGGGGGGGCCCCGGGGCCAAAAAAAGGGGGGGAAAAGGGGGGGGGGGGGAAAAAAACCGGGGGGGGAAAAAAAAAAAAAAACCCCCAAAGGGGGAAAAAAGGGGGGAAAAAAAAAGGGGGAAAAAAAAAAAGGGAAAAAAAGGGGAAAAAAAAAAAAAAAAAAAAAAGAAAAAAAAAAAAAAAAAAAAAAAAAGGGGGAAAAAAAAAAAAGGGGGGGAAAAAAAAAACCAAAAAAAAAAAGGGGGGAAAAAAAAAAAAAAAAAAAAAAAAAAGGGGAAAAAAAAAAAAAAAAAAAAAGGGGCCAAAAAAAAAAAAGGGGGAAAAAAAAAAGGGGGAAAAAGAGAGGGGGGAAAAGGGGGGGGAAAAAAAAAAAAAGGGGGGGGGAAAAAAAAAGAAAGGGCCAAAAAACCCCGGGGGGAAAAAAAAAAAAAAAAAAAAGGGGGGGGGGGGGGAAAAAAAAAAAAAAAAAAACCCAAAAAAAAAAAAAAAAAAAAGGGGGGGGGGGGGGAAAAAAAAAGGGGAAAAAAAAAAAAAAAAAAAAAAAAAAAAAAAAAAAAAAAAAAAAGGGGGGGGGGGGGAAAAAAAACCCCAAAAAAACAAAAAAAAAGGGGGGGAAAAAAAAAAAAAAAAAACCAAAAAAAAACAAAAAAAAACCAAAAAAAAGGGGAGGAGGAAAAAAAACCAAAAAAAGGGGAAAAAAAAAAAACCAAAAAAAAAAAGGGAAAAAAAACAAAGGGGGGGGAAAAAACCCAAAAAAGGGGGGGGGGGGAAAAACCCCGGGGGGGGAAAGGGGGAAAACAAGGGGGGGGGGGGAAAAAAAAAAAACCCAAAAAAAGGGGGGGGGGGGGGGGAAAAAAAAAAATTTGGGAAAAAAAAAAACCCCCCCCCCCCCCCCGGGGGGGGGAAGGGGGGGGTTGGGGTGGGGGGGGGGGGGGTGGTTTTTTTTTTTTTTTTTTTTTTTGGGGGGGGGGGGGGGTGTGTTTTTGGTGTTTGGGGGGGGGGGGGGCCCCCCCCGGGGGGGGGGGGGTTGTGGTGTGTTTGTGTTTTTTTGTGTGTGTATAGGGTTTTGGGGGAAAAAAAAACCCTTTTTTTTTTTTGGTGCCCCCCCCGGGGGGGTTTTTTTTTTAAAAATTTTTTTTTTTCCCCCCTTTTTTTTTTTTTTTTTTTTTTTTTTTTTTTTTTTTTTTTTTTTTTTTTTTTTCCCCCCCCCCCCCCCCCCCCCCCCCCCCCCCCCCCCCCCCCCCCCCTCCCCCCTCCCTCCTCCTCCCCCCCCCCCCCCCTCCCTCCCTCCCTCCCCCCCCCCCCCCCCCTCTCTTTTCCCCTCCCTTTGGGCCCCAAAAAAAAAAAAAAAAATTTTTTTTTAAAAAAAAAAAAAAAAAAAGGGGGAAAAAAAAAAAAATTTTTTTTTTTGGGGGGGTTTTAAAAAAGGGGGGGGGGGTTTTTTCCCTTGGTTGGGGGGTTCCCCAAAAAAAAAGAGGAAAATAAAATAAAATGATACAGAAAATAAGAGAAAAAGAAAAGAAAATGATACCAGAACAAATAAGAGAAAAAGAAAAGAAAAAGTAACAGGAAAATAAGAGAAACAGAAAAGAAAAATGATACCAGAAAGAAGAGAAAAGAAAAGAAAAATGATACCAGAACAAATAAGAGAAAAAGAAAAGAAAATAATACAAAAAAGGAAGAAAAAAAGAAAAGAAAATAACAATACCAAAAAAAACGAAAAAAAGGAAACAAATGAAAACAATAGACAATCACAGAAACGACCGAATAAACAAAAAGAAAAAACAAGCAAACAAACGAGAAAATAAGCGAAAACAAGACGATCCCAACCCCTCCCCCAACCCCCCCATGAACATCGCCCTCGCCTGCCAACTTTATTAATTACATTACCGCCAATAAGACACAACTTCCGGCGCAATCTCGATAATAATCAGTCTCTAACTTGAAAGACTCGAATCCCTCGAACTCGCGGCCTCAACTTGGCAACTTTATTCAATCTGGACCGCGAAGTCCCCGGGAACTTCTCCTGGCTTGCTGTCGCGCGTTGCTGCGTCTCTTCTCTTTCCCCCTTCTCCTCCTCTTCTTCTTCTTGGTCGTGTTGTTTTTTTTCTTTCTCTTCCCCCTTCTCCTCTTCTTCTTCTTGGTCGTGTTTCTTTGTTTTTGTTTTTTTCTTCCCCCTTCTTCTCCTCTTCTTCTTGTCCGCGTCTCTTCTCTTTCCCCCTTCTCCTCCTCTTCTTCTTCTTGGTCGTGTTTTTGTTTTTTTCTTTCGTTTGGTTTTCTTTACTTAGTTCAAGACGTCTTTTTCTCTATTTTTATTCTTTCCCTTTTCCTTCTCCTTCCCCCTCCTTCTTCTTTCCTTCTCCTTCTCCTCCTTCTCTTCTTCTTGCCTAAAGTTTTTTAGTTTTTCTTTTGTTTCGTTTGGTTTTCTTTACTTCTTCGTCGTCGTCTTTTTCTCTCTCTTTCCTTTTTTTCCTTATTTTCCTTCTCCTTCCCTTCCCCCTTCCCCTTCCCCTTTCCCCCTGTCTCCTTCTCCTCCTTCTCCTTCCCCTTCTCCTCCTCCTTCCCCTTCCTCCTCCTCCTTCTCCTTCCCCCTTCCCTTCCTTCCTTCCCCTTCCTTCCCCTCCCCTTCCCTTTTTTTTTTTTCTTTCCTTTTCCTTCCCCTTCTTTTCCCTTCCCTTCCCTTCCTTCTTCTTTCCTTTCCTCTTCCTTTCCTTCCTTCCTTTTTTCTTCTCCTTCCTTCCTTCCTTCCTTCCCTTCCCTTCCCTTCCTTCCTTCCCCTTCCTTCCCTTCCCCCCCTTCCCTTTCCCTTTCCCCTTTTCCTTCCCCTTCCCTTCTCCTTCTTCCTTTCCCCCCCCTTCCCCCCCTTCCCCTTTTTTCCCCTTTCCCTTTTTCCTTTCCTTTCCTTTTCCTTTTTTCCTCTCCTTTCCTTTTCCTTCCCTTTTTTTCTTCCCCTTCTTTTTCCTTTCCGTTCCTTTTCTTTTCCTTTCCTTTTCCTTCCCCTTCCTTTCCTTTCCTTTTCCTTTCCTTTCCTCTTCCCCTCTTTCCTTTCCTTTTTTTTTTCCTTTTCCTTTCCTTTTTTTCCTTCCTTTCCTTTTTCCTTTTTTTCCTTTCCTTTCCTTTTCCTTTTTCTTCCCTTCCTTCCTTCCTATCTCCTTTCCTTTCCTCTCTTTTCCTTTCCTTTCCTTCCTTTCCTCCTTTCCTCTTCCTCTCCTTCCCCTCTTCTCCTTTCCTTTTCTTCCTTCCTCTTCTTTCCTTCCTTTCCTTTCCCTTCCCTTCCCTTCCTCTTCTTCCTTCCTTCTTCCTTCCTCCTTCTCCTTTCCTTTTTTTTTCCTCCTTCCTTTTCCCCCCCCTCCTTTCCTTTCTTTCCTTCCTCCCCCTTTCCCCCCTTCCCCCTTTTCCCTTTTCCCTTTTTCCTTTTTCCTTTTTTTCCCCCTTTTTCCCCTTTTTCCCCCTTCCCCCCCTTTCCCCCCTTTCCCCCTTCCTTCCCTTTTCCCTTTCCCCCCTTCCCCCCTTCCCCTCTTTTTCCCCCCCCCTCCCCCTCTCCTCCTTTTCCCCTTCCCCCTTCTTCCTTCTCTTCTTTCCTCCTTCTCCTTCTTTGGCTTGGCTTGGAGAAGTCTGATAGAATTGTGTTTTATTTAGGTGGAGGAGAGAAAGAGAGGAAGAGTTTGAGTGGAGAGAAAGTGAAAGAGAAAGAAAATGAGAAAGAAAAAACGATAGAGAAAGAGAGAGAGAGAGAGAGAGAAAGAAAAAGAAAAAAGAACAAGAGAGAGAAACAAAATAAACCGAACAGGAAAAACTGAGACGCCGAGACAAAAAAAAAAACAAAAAAAAAAACGACAATAGGCAACCGGCATTACACTGATGACCTTGAAGCCTCTGACCTTATTCGCTTGACCTTGGGCGGACGAGAAGGTCAGGGAAGTGTCTTGGAATCCGAGGTGGCGGAAGTGACCTGTTTTGTTTTTTGTTTTGTTTTGTTTGTTGTTTGTTTGTTATAATTGCGTCTTTCCCTCCTCTTTTTCCTTCTTTTTCATTTTCTATTTCTCCTTCACCCCTTCTCTATCCATTAGAGAGAAATGGATAGAGAGATAGAAAAGAGAGATATAGATTGAGAGAGAGAGAACAAGAGAGAAAAGACAGATCATATTCTTATATATCTTGGTTTTCTCTTTCTCTTTGTGAGTCTCGGTAAGCGTCTGATTGGAAGAATAGAAAACGGGAGGAAGGTTGAGAAATCTAGATAAATGGACTAATGGATAGATGGATAGATGGGAGAATAAAGAGAGTGAGAGGGTAGAATAAAGGAGAGGGAGGGGAGAGAGGAAGAAGGAAGAAAGAAGAGAAAAATTGGGACGGGGGGAAGGTTGGAGAGAGAGAGACAGAGGGAGACAGGGAGACAGAGACAGAGACAGTAACAGAGGGAGGGAGGGAGAGAGATAAGAGAGGGTGAAAGACAGAAAGAAGAGAGGGTGAAAGAGAGAGAGAGAAGAGAAGGTAAAAGAGAGAGAGAAATAAAGAAGTAAACAGAGAAAGAAAGCAAGAGTGACAGCCAGCCAGCAAGCCAGACAGACAGAAACAGAGAAAGAAAGCAAGAGTGACAGACAGACAGAGACAGACAGGAGAGAAAGAAAGCAAGAGTGATAGACAGACAGGAGAGAAAGAAAGCAAGAGTGATAGACAGACAGGAGAGAAAGAAAGCAAGAGTGATAGACAGACAGGAGAGAAAGAAAGCAAGAGTGATAGACAGACAGGAGAGAAAGATAGCAAGAGTGACAGCCAGACAGACAGGAGAGAAAGAAAGCAAGAGTGACAGCCAGCCAGCCAGCCAGACAGACAGAAACAGAGAAAGAAAGCAAGAGTGACATCCAGACAGACAGAAACAGAGAAATAAAGCAAGAGTGACAGACAGACAGACAGAAACAGAGAAAGAAAGCAAAAGTGACAGCCAGACAGCCAAACAGACAGAGACAAACAAGGAGAGAGAGGGAGGGCCAGACACAGAGAAAGAAAGCAAGAGTGACAGCCAGCCAGACAGACAGACAGACAGAGACAGACAGGAGAGAGAGGGAGGGCCAGGAGCCAAGACCCCCTCCTTGGCCATTCTCTCCTGACGTCTCGAAGCCGTGGAATCAGCTCATTGGAAATCCTCTTAAATGGGCGGCCGTTGTTATATTTAATGCCTTCGATAAAAGCCGTATTGAGCCTTTCCCCCCCCCCCCACCCCCCTCTCCCCTCTCCCCTCTCCCCTCCTTTTTATCTTCCTTTCTCTGAATCCACCTCTCCCCTCCTCTTCCCCTCTCTCCTCTCCCTCTCTCTCCTCACCCCTCTCCCTCTCCCTCTCTTCTCACCCTCTCACTCTCCTTTCCTCTCCTCTCTCCTCACCTTCTTCCTCTTCTCCCCTCTCTCTCCCTCACCTCCTCTCCTCTCCCCCTTCCTCCCTTTTCTCATCGTTTCTATGAATTCCTCTCTCTCCCCTCACCCTTCTCTTTTTTCCTTTTTCTCCCTGCATTCCCTTCACTCCTCTTTCCTCTTTCTCCCCATTTTCTCATTTCCTCTTCCTCTCCCTGAATCTCTCCTCTTCCTCCCTCCTCTTTTCCTCTCCTTCATTCTCCCCCTCTGCCTCAGCTTTCCCCTTCCCTCCTCCTCCTCTTCCTTCCTCCTCCTCCCTCCCTCTCTCATCCTCCTCCCCCTCATCCTGATCCTCATCCTCCTCTTTCTCTTCCTCCTCCTCCTCTTCCTCCCTCCTTTCCCTCCTCCCTCCTCCCTCCTCCCCTCCTCCTCTTCCTCTTCCTCCTCCCATCCTCTGCTTTCTCCTCCCTTTTCCCTCTTTTCCCCTCCTCCTCCCCCAATCCTTTCCCCTCTATCCCCCCTTTATCTCCCCCCTTTCCCCCTTTCCTTTCCCCTTCACCTGATCCCCCCCCCTTCCCCATTCCTCCCTCCCTTCCCCCTATCCCCCATTTCTCCCTTTCATCCCCCTCCCCCCCTCCCCAGAACGTGCCCGCATACCCACTGTCATGCCCCACATGTCAGACGGACATGTCATGACGTGGCAGTGAAAATACACATTCGCTGGAGAAATGACATCCTTGAGGGTAAGGATTCTTGAAGTGGGATCGTTAGTGTGGGTGGGGGTATGGGGAGGGTAGCTGAAGGCTATGAGAGGTTTATGAGGGAGGCAGAGGGAGGGTGTGTGGAGTATGGAGGAGTGTGGGGGGGGGAGGGAGTGTGGTATGGGGAGGGTATGGGTATGGCTAAAAGTGGTATGTATGGTTTGAGTTTATGAGGGGAGTGTGTGGGAGGAGGAGGGTGCGGGTATGGAGGAGGGAGGGAGGGTGTGGTGGGTATGGAGGAATGGGTATGGGGGAGGCTAGTGTGTAGGCATGGGGAGGGTATGGGTATGGGTTTATGAGGGGAGTGTGTGGGTATGGGGAGGGTATGGGTATGGAGGAGGGAGGGGTGGGGAGTGTGTGGGTATGGGGGTATGGGTATGGGGAGGGTATGGGTATGGGTTTATGGGGGGGAGGGGGGGGTAGAAGGGAGGTATGGAGGAGGGGGAGTGTGTGGGGTGTAGGGGTATGGGTATGGGGAGTGGTATGGGTATGGTTTATGGGGTAGGAGGGAGGGAAGTGTGTGTGGTATGGGTCTGGGTTTATGGGGGAGGGAGTGTGCAGGGGTATGGGGGAGGGAGGGGAGGGAGGGTGCTGTGGGTATGGGGAGAGGTATGAGCATTTATTTTAGGGGTATGGGGAGGAGGGAGGGTATGGGTCTCGAGGAGTGTGGAGTGTGTGGGTTTATGGGGAGGTATGGGTTTGGGTTTATGGGGGTAGGGGAGTGAGTGGGCATGGGTATGGGTTTATGGGGGGAGGATGGGCTGTGGGTTATGCGTATGGGAGGGGGTATGGTTATGGGTTTATGGGGGGTATGTGCTATGGGTTATGGGAGTGGGGAGTGGTCAGGTAAGGGAGTGAGGGGGAGTGTATGGGCATGGTAATATAATAGTGGTGTAGGATGGGAGAGTGTGGGTATGGGGAGGGGTATGGGTATATGCTTTATGGGGGAGGGACGGTATGGGTATGACAGGGAGAGAGATGGTATAGGTATAAAGATATGGAGAAGCCTGGGCAAGAGGAGGAAGAGTATGAGGGTTTGGGTATGAGAGAAGAGTATGTGGGTTTATGGGGGGAGGGGAATAAGGAGGTATGGGGGAGGTACGTAGATATGAGATATGGGAGGGGAGGGGAGTGTGTGGTGTGTATAGTATAGGGAGAGGTATGGGTTTGCTGGGGGGTATGGAGAAGGGGAGCAGGAGTAGGTAGGAGAGAGGGGAATATATGGGTATGTGTGTCCTTGTTTGTATATGGATAATAATAATAATGTGTATTTCTGAATGTGTGTGTGTATTGATATGTGCGTTTCTGAATGTGTGTTTGAATATGTGTGCGTGTGTTTCTGAATATCTGTGTACGGCTGTATGTGTATGTGTGATTTTGAATGTGTGTATGGGCATGTACATACGCATGTTTCTCAATATGTGTATGTGTTTCTGAATGTGTGTGTGCAGTGGCATGTGCGTATGTGTTTCTGAATGTGTGTGCAATGACATGTGCATATGTTGCGTATATGTTTCTCAATGTGTGTACATAGATATGTGCACATGTTGCGTATGCGTATTTCTGAATGTGTGTGCATGGGTATGTGCGTATGTGTATTTCTGAATGTGTGTGCATGGGTATGTGCGTATGTGTATTTCTGAATGTGTGTGCATGGGTATGTGTGTCTGTGCTTCTGTATGTGGATGTCTTTGTGTTCCCAGGCAAGTCTACATAAGCGAGCGCCAGTCCCTTGTGTTTACATACTCTTTCGTCTGAAGTTATCAGGGCGTGTCTCGAGTTCTGAAAAAAGGAGAAACAAATATACATATGTAAACAGAAAGACACAAATAAACCTGTCCAAACCTGACACCTTCAACTCCCCTCCTCTTCCTCTTCCTCCTCCTCTCTCCTCCCTCCTTCCTTCCTCCCTCCTCCTTCCCCTTCCTTTTCTCCCTTCCTCCCTCCTTCCTCCTTCCTTCCTTCCATTCTTCCTTCCTTTCTTCCTTCCTCCTCCGTCCCCCCCCTCCTTCCCCCTCCCTCCTTCCTTCCTTCCTTCCTTCCTTCCTTCCTTCCTCCTCCTTCCTTCCTTCCTTCCATCCTTGCTTCCTTCCTCCTCCTCTCCCCTCCTTCCCTCCCTCCCCTTCCTCCCCCTCCTTCCCTCCCTCCCTCCTCCCCCTCCGCCCCCTCATCCTCCCTTCCTTTCCCCCTTCCTTCCTTCCTTCCTTCTCCTTCCTCTTCCTTCCTTCCGTCCTTCCTTCTCTTTCCCTCCTCCTCCACCCCTCCTCCTCCTCCTCCTCCTCCTTTTCCCTCCCTCCCTCCTTCCCTCCTCTCCTTCCTCCTCCTCCCTTCCCATTTCCCTTATATCTTTCCCATGGAATTCCCCTTCTTATTTCCCTCTTTATCCCCTTCCCTCGCGCTCTCCTTTTCCCCACTTCCCCTCTTCCCCCTCATTCTCCTCTCTTCTTCCACCTCCTCTCCCTTCCTTTTACTCTTCTTTCCCCTTCTTCCTCTACCTTCTCCCCTCTCTGCATTTCCTCTTTCTCTCCTCCCATCTCCCCCTCCCTCTTTCTCTCCTCCTTACCCATTTTCCCCTCTCCCGCATTTCTCCCTCCAACCTCCCCTTTTCTCCCCATCTTCCACACATCCCTTGTTATTGTTCTTCCTTCTCTTTCCCTCTCATTTTCCTCTTTATACCGCTTATCCCCTTTCCCATTTCCCACTCTTTTCTCCCATTTTCTCCCCTCTTTTGACTCCTTCCCCCTTTTCCCTTTTTTTTCTTTCCCTTCTTATCTCTTTTTTCATCTTATTTTCCAGCCCCTCTACCTCTTTCCCCTCCTCCTCTCCCTCTCCCTCCCTCTTTCTCTCCCCCGTCTTCCTCATCTTCTTCTCCCCTTTTCCTCCTCTTTTGCCTTCCCCTTTCCCCTCTCCTCCTCCAACTCCTTGCTTCTCCTCCTTATTTCTTCCCCTCTCCTTGCCTCCTTCTCCTCCTCCTCCTTCATCCTCCTCTTCCTTCAGCCCCTCCCTCCTTTCCCCCTCTTCTCTCCCGCCCATATTCTTCTACACCTTCCCCCTTCTCCTCCCACCCACTTCCCTCTCCCCCTCCTCTCCCTCTCCCTCACTCCCTTTTATCCCTCTCACCCACAACCGTCATTTCTCTCTCCCCATCTACTTCCCTCATCCTCCTCTCCCTCTTCCCTCTCCTTTCTCCCCCTTCTTCCTCCTCCCCCTTCTCTCTCCTTCCACCTTCCCTCCCTTCCTCCTCTCTTTCCCTCCTTCCTCTTCCCTCCATCCCTCTCTCCCTCTCCCCTCTCCTCTCCCCCTCCACTCCCGTCCCCCCTCCCACCCGCTCCCTTCATCCTCCCTCCTTCTCCCTCCTCCCCTTCTCCCTCCATCCCTCCTCCCTCCTACTTCCTCCTCTCCTTCCCTCCTTCTCCCTCCTTCCTCCCTTCGTACCTCCCCCTCCTCCCTCTCCTTCCTCCTCCTCCCTCCTCCCTCCTTCCTCCTCCTCCCTCCCTCCCTCCCTCCCTCCTCCCTCCCTCCCTCCTCCCTCCTCCTCTTCCCCCTCTTCCCTCCTTCCCACCTCCCCTCCTCCCTCCTTCTCCCTCCCTCCCTCCCTCCTCCCTCCTCTCCTTCCCTCCATCCCTCCTTCTCCCTCATCCATCCCTCCCTCCCTCCTCTCCCCGCCCACCCGCTCCCATAGGTCACCGCGCGGCCAGAACCCTCCCTGACAATAAGCGCGTGTACCGCAGGAGGCAACACCCTTATTTGTGCGGAGGATCATCGTCCTGAATAGGATCCGAGAGCGAACAAGAGGCTCGACGGTCGTGTCACGGCGCGGGTCGTGGAAGGGGTCAGATTCCTTATACAAGACAGATGTTACCTGCTTTTGTCGCTGCGATGGACGGATGAATCTGCTCTTTTTAAAGGGTTGGGAGTGCGTCGTGATTCCCCGTTCGTGTTGATTTCTGGAATTTATACTTTTTGGTTTGTTTTTTTACGAGGTTTTTGCTTTTTTTTGGCTTTTCTTTCGTCCGGCGCGTGAGGGATCTGTCACACGCGAAGGGAAGTCGTTGTTGGGGCGTCTGCTGCGTTTATCACGATGTACTCGTTGGGATGTCTTCCTTTTCGAGTTATTTTTCCTTTCGTGTTTTTTTTTTCTTTCTTTCTTTCTTTCTTTCTTTTCGTGGGTTTTTTTTTTTTTTGTGCGTGATCTCTCTTCGTTTCCTTGATTTTTAGATTTTTTTTTTTATTTCTTCTATTTCGCCTTCTTCCTTTTTCTCCTTTCCTCCGTCATTTCCTTCTCTTCGTTTTCCCTTCTCTTTCTCTCTTTATCTTTTTTGTAACGTTTCTTTCCTCTTCTAATAATTTTCCTCCTCTCCTTCGCTCTCTCCTCTTTCTCCTTCTTCTTCTTTCCCAGTCCTTCTCCCCTTTTTTTTTCTTCCCGTCTTTTTTCCTCTTTCTTCTCCCTTTACTCCCTTACATTTCACCCTCTTCCTCTCCCTCTTTCTCTGCTCCCCTCCTCCCCCCCCCCACCTTTACCCCCTTTTCCCCACCACCTTCATTTTTCTTTCCCTTTCCTCCTTTTTTGCTCATTTTCTCCTTACCGTACGTTTTCTCCTCCTCCTTCTCTTCCCCTTTATTTATTTATTTAGGTTTACTCTTCATTCTACCTTCCTCTTTATATCTTTCTTCTCGTCGTACATCGTCTCCTCCTTTTCCCTTTCCTCTTTATCTCTCCTTGTAATATTTTATCCTCCTGTTCCCTTTCTTCTTTACATCTTTCTTCGCCGTACATTATCTCCTCCTCCTTCCCTTCCCAGCCCCTCCACCAACCCCCCACTCCACCCCCGAGGTCCACCCCCGAGGCCCACCCCCGAGGTCCACCCCCGAGATCCACCCCCGAGGCCCACCCCCGAGGTCCACCCCCGAGGTTCTTCAGAGGCGATGACGCTGTAAAATTATCGAGGGTCTTCATGCTTCATGAAAGACCGCTTGTCACCCTCACAGAACTTATCATTATTGGATTAGTCCCCCCTCCCCAACAGCCGTTTTCTTTCACATTTTATTTCCCGTTTTCTTTCGTCCGTATTGAAGAATGAGTCGGAGGCTTTCAATTCATTTCGTGTCTTTTTTTTCCTGTTCAATTCAGTTCGATTGAAGTTTTCAAGTATTTCTTTTGTTGTCGTTATTTGAAATGTTGGAGTATTTTATTTCTCGTTGTCATTATTTCATTTGTTGATTCTTTTCTTTTTTATTATTATTATTATTTGGGATGGGGAATGTGAGAGGAAACAGATGATCTGAGGATATAAAACGATGGAAAATTAGAGAATAAGAGAATAAACGAAAATAATACAAATAGTAAATAAAGAAGATACGTGAAATACATATAAGAAAGGATATAGCGATGAAGTAAAGAAAATAAAGTAAATTGGAAGACAAACAGAGAAACGAGAAAAAAAAGAGCCAACAAAAAGAAAGCGTAACAAAAAGTGCAAAATAAAATTAATAATAAGGATGATGATGATGATGATGATGATGATGATGATGATGATGATGATGAAAGTAATAGTAATAGTAATAGTAATAGTAATAGTAATGATAATAATAGTAATAGTAATAGTAATAGTAATAGTAATAGTAATAGTAATGATAATAATAATAATAGTAATAATAGTAGTATTGTTAATAATAAAACAAATGTTGATAATGTTTCAAAAAGTTTACTCGTTGAGCTCCTGTGATACGCAATAACGACAAAAACCGAAAAAAAATATGACAGCCTTTAGACCGGTGTCGTGTTAAAGAGGTTCGTTGTCGCGGTAAAACAAGGGGTAGGGAGGGGGAGGGGGAGGGGGGGGGGGAGGGGGGGAGGCGGGAGATAGTCCTTGGAAGGAAGTGGTTCCATTTACCGCAGCGAAAAGCAGGGGAAAATATTGAGACATTTCCTGATTACGTTAAGACAAAGAGGGGTGAGCGAGGAGGACGGGGTGGGAAGGAGAGGGAGAGGGTGGGGGAGGAAGGGAGGAAGAGGGAGAGGGAGGGCGGAGGAAGGAAGAGAGGGAGAGGGAGGAAGGGAGGGAGGGAGGAGGGGGAAAGGGAGGGAGGGAGGATGAGGGAGAGAGAGTGAGGAGGAAGGAAGAGAGGGAGAGGGAGGGCGGAGGAAGATGGAGAGAAAGAGGGAGAGGGAGGGCGGAGGAAGGAAGAGAAGGAGAGGGATGAAGGAAGAAGGAGAAGGGGGAGAGAGAGGGAGGGAGGAAGGAAGGAAGAGGGAGGGAGGAAGGAAGGAAGAGGGAGAGGGAGAGGGAGGAAGAGGGAGAAGGGAGAGAGAAGGAAGAGAGGAAGAGGGAGAGGGGTGATGAGGGCGGTCAAAACCATGAATAAAAATAAGGACGGAAGGATGATATAGAGTACCTGGTCTGTTATGAAATACGTCTGCATTTAAGAGCACACGTTTCCCGAGTGTAAGGACTGTACATCAAGAGGCAGGTTTCGTATCCAAGTGGGCATAGGGGCATGTACGCTGCAGACCATGTTTATTATGCCGCGCTGAGCCGATCAGTTACCTTCAGCTTCGATCTTTTTTTTTTTTTTTATCTTTTCTTTTTTCTTTTTTGTCTTGTATGTTTTTTTTCTTTTCTTTTTTTAGCTTGACCCCAGCAATAATCTTTTTTTTTTTACCTTGACCCCCTTTTTTTTTGTTTTTTTTTTTGTCTTGTATGTTTTCTTTTTTTCTTGCTTGACCCCAGCAGTGTTCTTTCTTTTTTTGACCTTGACCCCAGCGGCTGATGCTACTACTCGCTCGCAGCTGAGAGGTGGGACCTGGACGGGAGCGAACCCTGCCTTCCTCTCGTGTGTATATACGTTTGCCATAATGCTTTGAGGAAGACGAGAGAGGTGGAAAGGTCAGAGGTCGCCAAAAGCAAAGGTCAGAGATGTATGTGAGCATCATAAGCCGGATTACAATGCGGATTTCGGTAGCGAGTTCCGCTGTGGTTTCCGAACGGTTTCGGAAGCTCCGGCCACGCTCAGCGGAGGGGCGTGCGTCAAAACAGATTATGTTGCTGCCTTATTACTGTTATATAATCGCGTTTATTCCTTATTGTACGCGATAATCCCTTACGTCACTATGTAGAGGAATAACACAAGATAGCAATAACGGTTGAATTACTGTTGATTTAAATCCTTATTCGACGTTCTTCGTCTCAAAATCATTTATTCAAAAATCGACACATCCACCTGTTGATATTTTGCCACATTTGCATAAATCGTAGCGGTGCTATTTATACGTCCAGTCGTATTTTGGATGGATAAACTCACGGGCCGAAGAGCAGATGATGTAGAATCTACGCTAAAATGGAGAAGTTTTAGACTTTGCAGACAGATGGCGTTTTGCCTCCGCCCCCTCCCCCTCTTCCCTCCCCCCCTCCCCTCCCCCCTTGTTTCTTGCATCTCCAATGCAACTGATCTTGCGAGACAACTGAACAATGAAGTGGGTCTTATCATATGTATATTCTGTCTAGAGGATTCAAAATTGCGCGAATATCTTGGGGGAAGAATGGAATTTCTTTTATGGAGCATGCTATTGCCGAATTTGTGGTAACTAGATACATTTTATGGTTACTTGCCTACGATAGCTATAATTTCAGCTGGTAGTAAAGTGAAAAAAAGGATATGATAATGCAAAGAAATTTCGCCACGCTAGATTTATGTACGAAACTGAATGAGGATTAAATCTTTTACTGTTACCAGGTTGCGAAGGCAATAATTTCATCTGACAGTGAAAAGTAAAAAATAATCAATAATCATGAACTGTAAAAAAATAATAATCATCACGAACTTGGAAATTTGCCACGCCATAATGACACACGGAACTGAATCGTAATTATTTCTTCATCTTCAACACAACGACGAAATCCGTAAATTCCAGCTGGCAATAGACGCAAAGAGCGGCGGAGGGAAATCGAGGAATATCGCCACGCCATGCAAGCCCCCGAGCAGCGTGCGTTATCAACGGCTTGTTCCTCAGTTTAAAGTGACAGCGCTCGCGATCGGCGGTCAGACAAGCGGGCAAATGGCGGGCGAGTGTATGGCGAGTTAGGAACATGGCTGGGAACTCATTCTACTGCAGCGTGTATATGTAAATGAGATAAAACGGGCGAGATAGGTTGATACGCTGTTCGCCCCCAGAGCGCTTAGTTTATTTTTTAAGGGTTTTTGATTGGCAGTTCTCCTTAGGCTTTCTGCGTGGAGGGTTCCTTTGTCCCGGATTTTGGAGGGGGGGGGGGCCGTAAAGTGCATAGCAGCTGCCCAATTTAGGTATGGTTCGTGTTTGTGGGCTTATGTACACATTTATGGGGGAAGTTGATGGTATTATCATATTTAAAGAAGGAAACAAAAAATTCTGTTCCACTTTATGTAAGGAATTTGAGAGTTTTGAGTGATATATGTACACCTTGATTTGTTTTTGATAGTATTATCATATTTTTTAAAAATCTGGTCCACTTTATGCAGTAAATTTGAGACTTTGAGTGATATATATTCACTTTGATTTGTTTATATCCCTCTCCAAATATCCTTACACACGCACACGCACACGCTCACAAACATTCTCAAACTGCATGATTATCTTGTTCCCATCAAATTTTACATATCCTATTCCTGTTCAGAGCAAACATCCCATTTCTCCTCTTTGCATCATCGTATTTTACAGCATTTAAAACGGTATCTAAACTACAACTGAATTAAACTGTCTGAAATTTAATCTAGTTTCGAAATTTCGGAATGTTTATGCGTTGTGGGCGTACCCCCCTCCCCCCCTCCCCCCCTCCACGAGCCACACCCTCCTCATGTCGCGTCAATCTTTAGTTGCTTGGTATATCACCCCCCCCCCCACGGACACCCACCAAGACGCTTCTTGAACCACCGAACTACCATCTGTGACTACCATCTGTGGCTATCACTTGTGACTGCAATCTGTGGCTATCACCTGTGACTACCATCTGTGGCTACCACCTGTGGCTGTCATCTGTGGCTACCACCTGTGGCTGCCATCTGTGGCTACCACCTGTGGCTGCCATCTGTGGCTACCACCTGTGGCTGCCATCTGTGGCTACCACCTGTGGCTGCCATCTGTGGCTACCACCTGTGGCTGCCATCTGTGGCTACCACCTGTGGCTGCCATCTGTGGCTACCACCTGTGGCTGCCATCTGTGGCTACCACCTGTGGCTGCCATCTGTGGCTACCACCTGTGGCTGCCATCTGTGGCTACCACCTGTGGCTGTCATCTGTGGCTACCACCTGTGGCTGCCATCTGTGGCTACCACCTGTGGCTGCCATCTGTGGCTACCACCTGTGACTGCCATCTGTGGCCATCACCTGTGACTACCATCTGTGGCTATCACCTGTGACTACCATCTGTGGCTACCACCTGTGACTACCACCTGTGGCTACCACCTGTGGCTGCCATCTGTGGCTACCACCTGTGGCTGCCATCTGTGGCTACCACCTGTGGATACCACCTGTGGCTGCCATCTGTGGATACCACCTGTGGCTGCCATCTGTGGATACCACCTGTGACTGCCATCTGTGGCTATCACCTGTGACTACCATCTGTGGCTATCACCTGTGACTACCATCTGTGGCTACCACCTGTGGCTGCCATCTGTGGCTACCACCTGTGGCTACCACCTGTGACTGCCATCTGTGGCTATCACCTGTGACTGCCATCTGTGGCTATCACCTGTGACTACCATCTGTGGCTACCACCTGTGGCTGCCATCTGTGGCTATCACCTGTGACTGCCATCTGTGGCTATCACCTGTGGCTGCCATCTGTGGCTACCACCTGTGGCTGCCATCTGTGGATACTACCTGTGGCTGCCATCTGTGGCTACCACCTGTGGCTGCCATCTGTGGCTACCACCTGTGGCTACCACCTGTGACTGCCATCTGTGGCTACCACCTGTGTCTACCACCTGTGTCTACCACCTGTGACTGCCATCTGTGACTACCACCTGTGACTACCATCTGTGGCTACCACCTGTGGCTACCACCTGTGACTGCCATCTGTGGCTACCACCTGTGTCTACCACCTGTGGCTGCCATCTGTGGCTACCACCTGTGACTGCCATCTGTGGCTACCACCTGTGTCTACCACCTGTGGCTGCCATCTGTGGCTACCACCTGTGACTGCCATCTGTGGCTATCACCTGTGACTACCATCTGTGGCTATCACCTGTGACTACCATCTGTGGCTACCACCTGTGACTGCCATCTGAGGCTACCACTTGTGTCTACCACCTGTGACTGCCATCTGTGGCTACCACCTGTGGCTACCACTTGTGGCTACCACCTGTGACTACCATCTGTGGCTCCCACCTGTGGCAACCACCTGTGACTACCATCTGTGTCTACCACCTGTGACTACCATATGTGGCTACCACCTGTGCCTACCACCTGTGTCTACCACCTGTGACTACCATCTGTGGCTACCACCTTTGACTACCACCTTTGACTACCACCTTTGACTACCACCTGTGACTACCACCTGTGTCTACCACCTGTGGCTCCCACCTGTGGCTACCTCATATCCCGACAGATATCCTTTTACCACGTTATATCTTCACGTCTGACAGCTGATGGATTTCCGAACTCACGACATGAGTTCGGAAATCCATCTTTTTTTCGCCCTAAAGGAATTGAGATTTGCGAATTCTACGATCCCTTCACCAAAAAAAAATCTAAATGAATAAAATAAATAAATAAAGAATATCACAGCGAGCAGATGGCGAGTTTACGGGCTTCTATGTCGACAACTAGTAAAAAAAAAAAAAAAAAAAAAAAAAAAAAACTAATAAATTCTCAGTCAGGAAGTCAATCAATCATCATACACCCGATCCATCAGTCAATCGTCAGTCAGCTAATCCTCAATCGGTCAATCAGTCAGTCAGTCTATTGGCCAATCAATCATTAATAATCAATTATTCAGTTTATCGTCAATTCCCTCTCCCTCTCCCTCTCACCCCCCCCCCCCCTGTATGTGTGTGTGTGTGTGAGTGTGAGTGTGAGTGCGTGCGTGCGTGCTTCCGTGCGTGGTGTGAAAAAATCAAAAGCATATAATTCGAAATCCGAAGATGAAGCAGGCAGAAAGACCTCCATACTCGGCAGCCTTCCTCCACCAGCCTCGATGTTCACTGCAGACATACTCCATTCTCGCTGCAATCAAGATGACGCAGGACCCCAGAAGCCCATCCACAGGACACTGCCAACCCTCGGCAATCCAAGCGCATCGCGGCCAGTGGCGAGGGAGGTTCTAGACCCCTGCGGTGATGTTAGCACGTAAGAAAGTGGGTCTGTGTTGTGTTGGGTGCCTGCGCATGTTGGTGTCCGTGGGATGCAACACGCTGCAGTTCTCCCTCTCCCACACTGACACGAAACACCGTAGCAGATGCCATCGTGACAAATGAAGGGAGCAATGGAGGTCTACCTTTTAACAATATACTGCGAGAGATTAGAGATGGCCTTGGCTGTTAGGGAGACCAGCGTCTATCCCAGCTGACACACGCGCTTGTTAACATGGTTGGTAATCGCGCACACAATATGAACTCATGTGTGGTTAATGGCTAAAGGTGATGCCCCTGTGTGTGCTGGAGGTGATACCAAGAACCATTAACGATACCACATGTAGAATGCACAACTCTCTGACTTTGCAAGGACTCACGTGTACCTGTCTCAACTACAGACTGGAGAAGTCTTGTGTGGACATATATTCTTTGTTGCTTAATGAAAATATTTTGAAAGGATATGAATTGTAAGAGTTCATAAAGTGTGTAATGTAGATGCATTCTATATATTATTTATTGTTAATGGACCTATAAAAATAACTTTTGTCGGTTTTACTATTGAAGTTTGATCTTAAATTTATCTCGATCATGTTAAAATTGTGTACAGCTATATAACATGCTTGTCATTTGCTGCTAACAAGGTATGAGTTATAAATAATCATCCACTGATACCCACATGCACATACTCCTGTACACACATAAACGGGTATACAATATGATTAACCATTTGTCTATTTGTTCTCATCCTATATTTCTAGAATATAAATAAAATCAAGAAGGAATCTGAATATAATTGATGTCAGGTCACCATTCAATACATACATTTGTTTACCATTTCACATTTTGTAAAGGAAAATTCTACCACGGTCTCCCTTCACTTATTCGTTTTTTTTCATGCTTGAGAAGGAAAAAAAGGGATAATGAAAAGCCATATAAAAACACAATAGATAGTTATATTGCTTATAAAAATAGATACAAGAAAAACTTTACTTCTGCACCTCTATGAAATCCAAATTTAGCTGTCCATATGATAACTTGGGCACAAAATACCAGTAATACATAGTCATATGAGCTCGCCCCCTTCATCCAGACTTCTTCATATGCTAATTTCTCTCCAAGATAGATGGTGTTAATTGTTAAAGCTCTGAATGCAACATTCTGTTTGACCATTTGTATGTCCTGTAATGAATCACAATGTGGTATTTTATAATATAATTTTTTTTTTTATAACAGGTTTCTCCCAAGTCACTGCAAAATTAATGGTCTCACTACTGTCATGGAAAATAAAGTTTAAAAAGTATTAAATGTACAATTAAAAGGAGTACATTCCTCTTTTGATGTCATGAATAGCTATCTTCCAAAGTTAAGTCACACATGAATACTATGTTTGATGTCAAAATAAATAAGCTAGACATCAAAGGTCATATAATTAATATTATGTTATTTTAATACTTTCAGATGATTTAAAACAAAAGCTATGCATATGACTGAAGCAAAATGTTTTAGATGTTATACATTTTTTTAAATGGTGAACAAGACACACCAAATGATCCTCACAAGAGGCACATTATGTATGTTGAAATATTAAAAGCAAAATAATGTATAAAATTAACAAAATACTACAATTACTAGAAATTGTAATCTTTTCTTTTAGAAGTCCATCAAAATTTGCCAGTTGGTTCATTTGTCTAAGGACTCATGGACCAGTTTTATACTTTATTTAAATGAAATAAAGCCAGTAAATGGATATCAGTACAATTTCAATAAATGCAAGAGAAATATAATTTGGAAAAAACATTTAAAAACAAATATCCACTATTAAGTAATTAAATTGTGGCTGTAATGATGGCAGATTGCAGGCTCAAGTTAGTCATGTACTTTTGTAGCAATAAATGTGAAAAGCAGCAATAAACATTTCAATACTGAAAATCAATGTTATAATATAAATTCAGTAAATTAAAACTATTCTGTTGTCTTTAGTCCTCCCTTTGTAAATGAATGTTTATTTATTTATTTATTTTTTTTTTTTACATTCATTCAATACTGTTAGCAATTGACCATAATCAGCCAAGTTCTGTTAGCAGGCAAACATTTATACATAACCGAAAAATGTATATGAATATAAAAATGCTCATACCTATAACTGCCTTTGTTTTTCTTTTTTTGTCACATTATTACAACCTAATGCCTTTTCAACTGCATAAATAAATATCTCAAAATTATCTGTAAATATATGACCCTTACCTGAAATAAAACAAGAATAAATAATTTAATAAAAAATCTATCAGTAACATACTACAGTGCTGCAAATAATGATATAGGAATAATAGTGTTTCAATCTGCTGAAGCTCTGGAGGGGAATATGTATATATAAGGACCTAAAACCAATACTGAACTCGTGATCACATGAAACCTGATGAGGAGGAACAATTTAAAAAATCAAAACACTGCCCTGTGGATTAAACTTGTATGGAAAAAATACTATTTGTATATTCTAACAAGTTATTGAATCAGACTTAAATCCGTCTTACCATCTTTTTTTTATATAACTTCAGATAAATTATACTAAGGTTTTGCAATTAATAAATGTATCCAGTGACTAGTTTATGAGACTCCATTTGATATTAATGCATGTTTCTGCATGATTTCAGATAATACCATCTTAAAGGACTTCCATTCAGCTATCTTTATATGAGGCAAACAGCGTATTGTATAAGGCAGTGTTAAAGAGCAGGAATTGAACTGGAAGAAATGACGATGATACCATCTTCAAGAAAGCCATTAGGAAGTTTAGGGGTGGTACTTAGCGTAGTACATTCTTGACAGCCATCTAGTCTTTAATCAATATAAACTGTTTTATGTTCTCATATATATTTTAGACATATATATGAACATTTACAGATGACTGTGCATAAATGTAGCTATTCTACACTCACTGGATCTGGAAATGTTCAAATACTTTACAAAAGAAAAAGAAAATGCCAAATGTACTCCCACAAGACCTATTTCATGATCTCAGTTTTGAAAACACAAATGTATGAACACCTTTACAACCCAGGAGGTCAACCATTGCTCCTCATACTGTTTTAATATTAATCCATGAAAAGTTGTACCATACTAGGTAAAAAAAAAAACATTCAAAAGTAAACTCCGAAATACGACAAAAGTAACCAGCATGGAACAACAAACCCTCAGACTACGATTTGATTATATATCTCTATAACCAAGATAGACTGACACAGAAGACTGTGATCGTAGAAGTGTATATCAACCTGGTAATTAGCAATTTAAAGGATGTTAAGTCAAAGTCACATACTAAGAAGCAGGTTAATCCACATAGTCAAGGGCTAAACAGGATCCGTGATTCTAGCACCTCACAGCCCATAAACCTCTTCATGAAAAAGACTCAGTGATTCTCCAATACGTCACCAATTTCTTGAAGGAAAATAATTATCAACAAAATGCAGAAAGGAGGGGAAAAAATTATATAATAACATAAGTCATTCTGTGAAAAATATAAATAGAATCTACAATTTATTTTTTATATATTTCTCTGAATGTTCCTTCTAAATTCATACTAGTGAAGCTTCTCTTTTCTGCAAACTCTAATGCTAAACTAATTCCAAAACTTGCAGAACACTTTCCATCTGTCTTTCCCATTTGATATTCAATACTCGTCTAAACCTCATTCTCGTAATCCAGATAAAATGAGAACATTCTGACAGAGAAAATATATTAGACATTCAGCCAGTAAGTCTTCTTCCACATAACAGAGGAAGGTTTACAGTGAAAATATAGAATACATATGCTCTGAAATGGTTTCTCTTCCGTTATTTTTTATCCTGTCAAAAATATATCCATTTTATCATACTTTGCCTGGAATCAACAAGTCTTTCAATCTGATAATAATATGAGTGTATTGGTCATTTATGTGAAAAGAAATTCTGGTAGCAAGAACAACAGTCATATCCACAAAATATCTTGTGTTGCAAAGTCTGACCTTGGCTCCCATTGGTTACCCTGTTTAAATACCCAATATCATTCACCTATATATCCTAACAAAACATTTCTCTTTCCTTACAAATATCTTTCCGTATTATTATGGAATATAAAGCTCTCCATATACAAACAAATATTTAACATTACAATAGTTGAGTGATGCTATTCCTAATCTGAAGATGATCAGGGTGGCAACATTCCCATGCACCTTAACAGTTGCCATTACCTTAAATGAGAAATGTGCGCACCTAGAAAGAAATGAGAAATTGGCCGTTAAAACATGCTTATGACATTCGTCTAACTTAATGTAGTATTTTAAATGTTTTTGCTGCTTGCAGAATAGGAAATAACACAAACCTAAATTCATCCAAAAGCTTATAGTTAAAACACTCACCTAGGTCTTAACACCATACTAACACGTATTTGCACACTGTTTTCAAACCCATATATTTACTTAGCAAAAATATCAATGACAACCAGAAAGAAAACTAAAAAATATGAATAAAAACAGAAGCTTCATTGATTTAAACTCAAAGAATGAGAATGCCCAAATGAGATGGGAATAAACATCAAGAATTATAGCACTCATTTCCCTATGTGTTTTACTACTCTTCTGTAAATTAACTAATATAAGAGAGCATTACTGAAGATCTAGAATTTTTGTAAATACTTTTAACTTTGCATAACGCATACTTGTTGACTGTACTTTGAATATTTTAAAGTTTTGAGTGAGAAATGTGCATTCAAAGATACACTAACAGAATAGTCCTGAAAGAAGGTTTGAGTTGCTAAGACACAAGAAGTCTTATGGAATTAAACTTGAGATAACTGCTGTTGCAAAACAAGTCATCTAGAGGGGTGGAAAGTGAGCAGACGAGACTCAGAAATTCACAGAAAAAGTAACAAGAATATTTATGAAAACTTAGTAACTAACCTGTCTCTTGTGTTACTTTCTTTTGCTTGTTATTCATCATGTTTTGTTTATTATCTCTTTTTCAATGTTTATAATTATGTGCTACAAGTCAATAAGTCTTAAAAAATTCAAGGCAGAATTCAAGTGGGAGATTCTT
>NC_091551.1:51994734-51997234 GCF_042767895.1 Penaeus vannamei
TAATAAAAACATAAAAAATATATTTAAAAAAAAAAAAAAAACTGATCCTTCCCATAAAAGAACAATAATAAAAAAACATAAAAACTATATTTTACAAAAAAAAAAAAACTGATCCGTCCCATAAGCGAACAATAATAAAAAAACATAAAAACTATATTAAAAAAATAAAAAACAAAAAACTGATCCTTCCCATAAAAGAACAATAATTAAAAAAACATAAAAACTATATTTAAAAAAAAAAACTGATCCTTCCCATAAAACAATAAAAAAAAAACAAAACTATATTAAAAAAAAAAAAACTGATCCTTCCCATAAAAGAACAATAAAAAAACATAAAAACTATATTAAAAAAAAAAAACAAAAAAAACTGATCCTTGCCATAAAAGAACAATAATAAAAAAAACATAAAAACTATATTAAAAAAAAACTGATCCTTCCCATAAAAGAACAATAATAAAAAAAACATAAACACTATATTAAAAAAAAAAATGATCCTTCCCATAAAAGAACAATAATAAAAAAACATATAAACTATATAAAAAAACAAAAAAAAACTGATCCTTCCCATAAAAGAACAATAATAAAAAAAAAAAACATAAAAACTATATTAAAAAAAAAAAAAAACTGATCCTTCCCATAAAAGAACAATAATAAAAAAAACATAAAAACTATATTAAAAAAAAACTGATCCTTCCCATAAACGAACAATAATAAAAAAAACATAAAAACTATATTAAAAAAAAACTGATGCTTCCCATAAAAGAACAATAATAAAAAAAACATAAACACTATATTTAAAAAAAAACAAAAAAAAAAACTGTTCCTTCCCATAAAAGAACAATAATAAAAAAACATAAAAACTATATTTAAAAAAAAAAAAAAAAAAAATATGACTCTTCTAATAAAAAAACAATAATAAAAAAACATAAAAAATATATAAAAAAAATAAAAAACAAAAAACTGATCTTTCCCATAAAAGAACAATAATAAAAAAACATAAAAACTATATTAAAAAAAAACAAAAAAAAAAAACTGATCCTTCCCATAAAAGAACAATAATAAAAAAACATAAAAACTATATTAAAAAAAACAAAAAACAAAAAACTGATCCTTCCCATAAAAGAACAATAATAAAAAAACATAAAAAGTATATTAAAAAAAAACAAAAAAAAACTGATCCTTCCCATAAAAGAACAATAATAAAAAAACATAAAAACTATATTTAAAAAAAAACAAAAAAAAAAACCTGATCCTTCCCATAAAAGAACAATAATAAAAAAACATAAAAACTATATTAAAAAAATAAAAAACAAAAAACTGATCCTTCCCATAAAAGAACAATAATAAAAAAACATAAAAACTACATTAATAAAAAACAAAAAAAAAAACTGATCCTTTCCTTAAAAGTACAATAATAAAAAAAATATAAAAACTAAATTAAAAAAAAAAAAAAAAAAACCTGATCCTTCCCATAAAAGAACAATAATAAAAAAACATAAAAACTATATTAAAAAATAAAAAACAAAAAACTGATCCTTCCCATAAAAGAACAATAATAAAAAAAAACATAAAAACTATATTAAAAAAAAAACAAAAAACAAAAACCTGATCCTTCCCATAAAAGAATAATTAAAAAAACATAAAAACTATATTAAAAGAAAAAAAAACAATCCTTCCCATAAAAGAACAATAATAAAAAAACATAAAAACTATATAAAAAAAAACTGATCCTTCCCATAAAAGAACAATAATAAAAACATAAAAACTATATTTAAAAAAAAACAAAATAAAAAACTGATTCCTCCCATAAAAGATCAATAATAAAAAAAACTTAAAAGCTATAATTAAAAAAAAAAAAAGAACTGAACCTTCCCATAAAATAACATTAATAAAAATACATAAAAACTATATTAAAAAAAAAAAAATAAAAAACTGATCCTTCCCATAAAAGAACAATAATAAAAAAACATAAAAACTACATTAATAAAAAACAAAAAACAAAAACTGATCCTTCCCATAAAAGAACAATAATAAAAAAACATAAAAACTATATTAATAAAAAACAAAAAACAAAAACTGATCCTTCCCATAAAAGAACAATAATAAAAAAACATAAAAACTACATTAATAAAAAACAAAAAACAAAAACTGATCCTTCCCATAAAAGAACAATAAAAAAAAACATAAAAACTATATTAAAAAAAAAACAAAAAAAAAAACTGATCCTTCCCACAAAAGAACAATAATAAAAAAAACATAAAAACTATATAAAAAAAAAAAACAAAAAACAAAAAACTGATCCTTCCCATAAAAGAACAATAATAAAAAAACATAAAAACTACATTAATAAAAAACAAAAAACAAAAAACTGATCCTTCCCATAAAAGAACAATAAAAAAAAACATAAAAACTATATTAAAAAAAAAACAAAAAAAAAAACTGATCCTTCCCACAAAAGAACAATAATAAAAAAAACATAAAAACTTTATAAAAAAAAAAA
>NC_091551.1:52004734-52009734 GCF_042767895.1 Penaeus vannamei
TTTTTATCACTTTTTTTTCTTTTTTTTTTTTTTTGGACTGAAAGTTTATAAAACATATGCCGTTTTTTTCCTTTTTTATCACTTTTTTTTTCTTTTTTTTCTTTTTGACTGAAAGTTTATAAAACATATGCCGTTTTTTCCCTTTTTTATCACCTTTTTTTTTCTTTTTTTTTTCTTTTTGGACTGAAAGTTTATAAAACATATGCCGTTTTTTTTTTTTTTAAGCGAACGAAACCACACTTAACTAACTATTAATGAATTAATTTACAGTACAATGAGATGGCACGGAAAAATCAAAGAAAATTATCGTGTTCCAGAGAAAAAACAATATGATTATTAATATCTAATCTATTAAGAAAAAAGGCGAATAGTATCGTAAGTAAACAAACACAAACGTAAATAGGCAACATTCTTTCAACGATGTAATGCTACTGGTCCTTGAACAACTAGTGAAAAAATATAGTTAATATTCTGATAAACACAAAAAAAGGCTGATAAAAACTAATAACACAATATTGATAACAATGTTTTTGCTGTTACTATTACTACTACTATTATTACTGTTACTACTTCTACTGCTATTACTACTATTACTATTACTACTAATAATAATAATGCTGCTACTGCTATTACTATTACTACTCCTATTATTACCACAATTACTACTACTGCTACTACTACTATTACAATTACTGACACTACTACTACTACTACTACTACTACTACAACTACAACTACTACTACAACTACTACTGCAACATTACTACTACTACTATTACTACTACCACAATAACTATTACCATTACTACTACTGCAATAACAATAACAAAATAAAGGCAATGACAATGTTAACAGTAAACGGAAGAATCTAACCGAAATCACCAAAAACAACCTTATCAAAAGAAAAAAAAATACCAGTGATAAAGATAATAATTCTATCGATATCAACAATGCAACAGCAAAAAATAACAGTTTAATCAAAACAAAACAAAAAATCGATAACAACCGCTCCCACAACAACAACGCAGCCAATATAAACGATAACAAATTTACCGGCCTAAAAGGAAAAAAAAAAGCCATCACCAACAACTACACTCCACTACCACCACCACCAGAAGGCAAAAATATATATATATATATATATATATATATATATATATATATATATATATATATATATATATATATATATATATATAACAAAACAAGATTTAAAAAAAGAAGAAAATTATGTTTAAAAAATAATAATAATAATAAAATAAAAGTAAAACAAAATAAAATAAAAGATTTAAAAAATATATATGTTTAAAAAAATAAAAAAATAAAAAAATGTATCAACAAAAAAAAATAATAATAATAAAAAAAAAACATATATAACAATACAGCAAAACCACCACCGCAGCCACCACCCGCATCACCACCACCAGCAACCGCCACAACACGCCCATAACAGCGCTGCCGCCCGCCGCTCCGCCTCCGAAGCAGCGAAACCCCGGCGGGCGCCCGTGCGGAGACGATCAGCTGATTGCCACGTCCGCCTGTTTGCCGAGGTCGACGTGACGGGCCAAGGGAAGTCTGTTGGTCTTTCTCTCCTTTTTAACGCCTCTGTGCATAATTTCTCCGATCACACACACAGACACTTACATATATACATACACACACGCTTACACACACACACACACACACACGCTTAGACGCTTACACACACACACACCCACACACGCACGCACACGCATGCGGGCTTACACACACGCTTACACATAAACTAACACACACACATAGACACACACACACACACGATGCACCTTACACACACGCTTACATAAACAAACACACACACACACACACACACACACACACACACACACACACACACACACACACACACACACACACACACACACACACACACACACACACACACACACAAGAAAGAGGAGGTAGGAAGAGGAGAAGGAAAGTGAAAGAGAAAAAAACTGTAAAAAGAAAGAAAGAAGAGAAAAGAGCGAATCGGAAGAAAAACAAAGAGAAAAAAAACGAGGAAAACGAAAAAAAAAAACACACACAACAAAGACAGGAAGACCCACAAAAATAACCCAAGAGAGGGAAGAGAAGAAATAAAATCCAAATAAAATCCAAAAATAAAGAGAGAAAATCCAAAAATAAAGAGAGAACATTCAAAAATAAAGAGAGAAGATCCAAAAACAAGAAAACAAAAAGAATAAATAAGAGCAAAAACACGAAAGGGTACGACACCGCCCTCAGAGTTCGCGGTAGCGCGAGGGCGGGAAAGGGATGCAGGGAAGGGGGAAGGTGGGGAAGAGGGGGAGAGCAAGTGGTCAGGAGGGGGTAAGAAGATCAAGTTGGAGAAGGGGAAAGGGAGGGAGGGGTAAAGAGATCAAGGTAGGGAGGGGGGGAAAGGGGAGAAAGGGAGAGGATAGGAGATAGAAAGAAGGGGAAAGGGAAGGAGAAGTGAAAAGAGACCAAAGTAAAGAGGGGGAAGGGAGAGGATAGGAAGAGCAGGCGGAGAAAGAAAGAAAGGGAAAGAGAGAGGAGGGTTAAGAAGACCAAAGTGAGGAAGGGGAAGGGAGGGAAAGGTAACAATATCAAGGCGGGGAAGAGAGGAAAGGAGGGGAAGGAAGGGAGGAAGGGAGGAGTGGGGAGGGAGGATGGGAGGAGGGAGGAAGGGAGGAAGGGGAGGAAGGAGGGAGGGAGGAGGGGAGGGAAGGGAGGGAGTGGGGGAGGGGAGGAGGAAGGGAGGAAGGGAGGAAGGGGAAAGAGAGGGTGAGGGAGAGATGAAGTAAAGCCGGGCACTTTCAGGTGAAGGGCAGACTAACAGGTCGTCCGACAGGGAAGTGGGCAAAATTGGGGGGGAAAGGAGGCGGGGGAGGGGGAGGAGGGAGGGGAAGGGGCAAGGAAGGAGGAGGGAGGAGGAGGGAGGGAGAGAGGAGTGGAGGGAGGGAGAGGGGCGGAAGGAGGAGGAGGGGGAGAGAGGAGGAGGAGGTGAGGAAGAAAGGAAGGGAATTGGGGAGACAGGGGAGGGAGGAAGAGAGAGAGAGAGAGGGAAGAGGGTAAGGGAGAAGAGGAAAGGAGAGATATAGAGAGAGACAGAAAGAGAAAGTGAGAGAGGAAAAGGAACGGTGAAGAAAGAGAGACAGACAGACGCAGTTGAGATAGAAGAAGAGGGAGAAGAAAAAAAAAAAGAGGAAAAAGATAGAGTTAGAAAGGAAATGAGAAGAATTTCGGAAGAATTAGAGAAGGTGAGAAAGGAGAAAAGAGAAAAGGAAATCGAGAACGAACAAAGTTTAACAACAAACAAACATACAATCCATAACAACAAAAACAAATAAACGGAAAAATACAACAAAAAACAAACAAATAAAAGAAAGACAACAAAATAACAAACAAATAAAAGAAAAAAGACAACAAAAACAAATAAAACAAAGAAAAACAACAAAAAACAAACAAAAAAATAAAAAAATACAACAACAAAAACAAGCCAAAACAAACAAACAAACAAACAAGGAAAGGGGAACGAGCAGCAGCACAAGAAGTGAATCACCCGATCTGCTTCGTGTTTCACTTTCACTGGGCGCGGGTGGACTCGGCGCCCCCGCTCGCACACGCGCACGCACGGACGTACATACATACACGTAGAGACATATCTGTACATACATACATACATACATACATACATACATACATCAATTACGTACATTACATACACACTTGCATGCATACGTACAAACACATACATACGCATGCTGACATATATACACAAACTTATACACTTACTTACATACATACATAAATACATACATACATACACATCCATACAAACATACACAGCATACATTTACATCCATACAAACACACGCAACATACATAAACATCCATACAAACACACAACACACACGCATACATACATATATACACATACACACATATACATACATACATACATATATTTGCATACGCACACATACATATCCACACACAAACATAAACACACATACACACCACATATCCCTCCTCCTTATTTTTTTTTCTCATCCTTTTTATTGGGTGGCGTGTTGGGGGTAGGTTGTGGGGTGGGGGGAGGGGAGGGGAGTGCATATGAGACAGAGTATGGGGAAGGTGGTGGAGGGAGGGAGGGGGAGGGAGAGGAAGGGGGAAGGGGGAACAACGGGAGGGAGGGGTAGGGTTCGGGAAGAAAAGGAAAACCACGGGAAGGGGGAAGGGGAAAGAATGGGGAGAGGGGGAGTTGGGGAAGAGGAGAAAACCATAGGAAAGGAAGGGGGTAGAGGACTAGCGAGGGGACGGGCGAAGGGAGGAGGATGGGAGGAGGGAGGGGAGGGGAGGAGGATGGAAAAGGAAGAGAGGGGTATGGAAAGTGAAGAGGGATTGAGGGGAGAGGAAAGTGGGGATTGAGGAGGGGAGGGGAGGGGAGGGGAGAGGAGGAGGGGAGAGGAGAGAGGAGAGGAGAGGAGAGGAGAGGAGGAGAGGAGAGGAGAGGGAGGGGGGAGAGGAGGAGAGGAGAAGGAGAGGGAGAGGAGAGGAGAGGAGAGAGGAGAGGAGAGGAGAGAGGGAGAGTGAGAGAGTGAGAGGAGAGAGAAGAGGAGAGGAAAAGAAAAGAAGAGACGGAAAGATATGAGAAGAGAAGAGAGAAGAAAAAGAAAAGAAAAAAAAGGGAAAAAGCTACACGATCGTGAAGGATAAAAGAAGAAATGGGACAGGACAGAAGAAGAAAATACGTTTAAGCCGAGAAGAAAAGAAGAAGAAGAAGAAGAAGAAGAAAAAAAAAAGCCTGGCGTATATATATACATATACATGTCACCCAGCGATCCCACGAGAACCCAAGCTCCTCTCTCGCCACGCCCTCCTCTCGCGGTGACCGTCTTAGGCAGCGCATCCGAGAGCGGGCGAGGGAGAAGGAAAGTGAAAGGGAGATGGGCGGGAGGACGGGCGGAGGGGAGGGAGAGGGGGGGGGGAAGGTGGGG
>NC_091551.1:52014734-52017234 GCF_042767895.1 Penaeus vannamei
GTGGCCGAACTGATATCTTCTTTTTTTCCGTTTTTCCCTTTTTTATCGTTTTTTTCTCTTATTCGTTTTTCTCTCCTTTTTCCTTTTTTTCGTAGACTTAACAGGTTGGTGACAGATTGGACTGATTGGGTGAAGGTGCACTTGAAATGTTGCAATGAAGATTGACGGGTTGGTATCACATATCAGGTTGGTGACAGCTGTCACCAACCTGTCAATTCACCAAGCTGTCATCAACGTGTCAATCCATTAAGCTGCCATCAACCTGTCAATCCATCAAACTATCATCAACTTGTCAATCTACCTGTCAATTTGTCAGGTTGGTGACAAATTGATGGGTTGACAGGTTTATGACAGCTTGATTTGACAGGTTGGTGACAAATTGATGGGTTGACAGGTTGATGACAGCTTCACGGGTTGAAAGGTTGACAGCTTGATTGACAGGTTGATGACAAGTTGATGAGTTGACAGGTTGATATCAGCTTAAGGGTTGACGTGTTGATGCCAAGTTGATGACAAGTTGATGGGTTGACAGGTTGATGTCAGCTTGATGGGCTGACAGGTTGATGGGTTGACGAGTTGACAGGTTGATGTCAGCTTGATGGGCTGACAGGTTGATGGGTTGACGAGTTGACAGTTTGATGTCAGCTTGATGGGCTGACAGGTTGATGACAAGTTGATGAGTTGACAGGTTGATGGGTTGATAGGTTGATGACAGTTTGATGGGTTGACAGATTGATGACTGTTTGATGGGTTGATAGGTTGATGACAAGTTAATGAGTTGACAAGCTGATGACAAATTGATGAGTTGACAGCTTGATGGATTGGCAGGTTGATGACAAGCTGACAAATTAATGAGTTAACAGGTTGATGACAAGTTGGTGGGTTGACAGTTTGATGCCAAGTTGATGGGTTAACAGCTTGACGGGTTGACAGGTTAGTAGCGACTGATAGCGGGTTGACAAGTTCATAATCCACTTGACAGGACGTTGGTTGAAGATACACCTGTCATATCGGGGGTGATAAATGGCAGGTGGAGAGGCTTCTTATAAATGCACTTGACACGTTGGCGATGCACTTCACTTGACAGTGTGATTGACGGCGAGTTGACAGGTCGGTGCTGGTAACTATATGATAGTTGATAAGTTGACGATAACTACTCGGTCATCTGATTGGTCAAGATTGATGAGAGCTTCACAAATCGGCGATGATAATAATCAATTGACAGTTGACAACTTGATGAGGTGTTTGATAGTTGATAATTGAAATACAACGGTGTTGATTCAGACAGCAACCATAATCCTTTCACGTGTGTCTATGATAAAAAAAATTGTGTAGTTCCAACCTCTTTTCGTGACTGGCTCTATTTCTTTTTTTTTCTATTTCTATTTCTCTATTGGTCTCTCTATCTCTAACATTTCCTCTCTTTACCCCTCTACCTTTTGTCCTATTTCTTCCCCTTCGTTTCCTTCCTTTCTGTCTCTGTCCATATTTCTTTTTCTCGTATTTCCTCTCTTTCACTCTTTGGTTGTGTGTGTGTGTGTGTGTGTGTGTGTGTGTGTGTGTGTGTGTGTGTGTGTGTGTGTGTGTGTGTGTGTGTGTGGGTGTGTGTGTGTGTGTGTGTGTGTGTGTGTGGGTGGGTGTGTGTGGGTGTGTGGGTGTGTGGGTGTGTGGGTGTGTGGGTGTGGGTGTGGGTGTGTGGGTGTGTGTGAGTGTGAGTGTGGGTGTGTGCGTGTGCGCGCGCGTGTGCGTGTGCGTGTACACTATTTTGTTCTGTTTCTTTCGTTCTCTCTCTCCACTATCTCCCTCTCCCTCTCTAGCATTTCCTCTCATTCAAACAAACCCAAAAGACTGAAAATGCCAACACGAATACATCCACAACACGTCCACCGCCATTCATCAACTTCATTCACAAAATGATCTCCAACGCCCACAGCCCCTACGATCAACAGACATCATCACCACACACCCCCATCATCACAGGTCAACCTTCTGCATGACGAAAAAAATATATATTCAGGGAAAAAAAAAGGTACAAAAACGCACAGGCACAAAATCCTGCAAATCCCTGGACATTACCCCATGACATTAGATATATCTCTTAATCGAACACTTAACTGATAGTATTAAAAGAACATCATTATCACTGATATCAGGCATTTGGATAAAAGGACGAGTACCTGTGTACTTGGTATTGTTTATACTTAACCTCAATTTCCGTGTGCCGTATAAGGGCATTTTCTGCAATAACCGCTGAACTAAGGTGCTGTCACACTAGCAATTTTCCATGTCCTCTTCTTCTTCTTCTTCTTCCTCCTCCTTTTCTTCTCCATTCTTCAATCTTCATTCTCTTCTTCAATCTTCATTCCTTTTCGTCAATTTTCATTCTTCTTCTTCAATTTTCGTTCTTCTTCTTCAATCTTCATTCTTCTTCTTTTCAATCTTCATTCTTCTTCTTTTCAACCTTCATTCTTCTTCTTCTTCAATCTTCATTCTTTTTCTT
>NC_091551.1:52022234-52024734 GCF_042767895.1 Penaeus vannamei
ATACAAACACATAAGTACATAAATACTTCAGTCCTTATACGTTATACAAACACCTACGTATTTCAGTCTTTTTTTATACGTTATACAAACACCTACGTATTTCAGTCTTTTTATACGTTATACAAACACCTACGTATTTCAGTCTTTTTATACGTTATACAAACACATAAGTACATAAATACTTCAGTCCTTATACGTTATACAAACACCCACGTATTTCAGTCTTTTTTTATACGCACTCTCCTCCAAGACGAAGGAAATGTCGCAAGCTCGCATTTCGTCTTGTCATCCCGTCGGTCGCTTCTGACCCGCGAGCCAGCGAGGTTTCATAACCCTGATCTAAGGTATGCTCTTTGACGAACTTTGACGTATGCTGGCGTTCGGTTACAACGCTGTTGAACAAATGTAAGCCGCGGGTATCTTTCTTTCTTGCTTGCTTGCTTGCTTGCTTGCTTGCTTGCTTGCTTTCTTTCTCTCTCTTTCTACACACACACAAAATACACACACACACGCATGCACGCACGCACACACGCACGCATGCACACACGCACGCACGCACGCACGCACACACGCACGCACGCACGCACGCACGCACGCACGCACACACACACACACACACACACTCATACTCTTTTATTCATTTTCTCCTGTTCCTATTCCTTCTTTTCTCCTGTTCTCTTTCCTTCTTTTCCCCCGTTCCTCTTAATTTTCCCTTGTTCCTTTTTATTTTCCCCTGTTCCTCTTCCTTCTCTTTGTTTGTTCCTTTTCCTTCTTTTCTCCTGTTCCCCATCCTCTTTTCTAATGTTTTTTTCCCTTCTTTTCCCGTTTCTCTTCTTTCTCTTTACCTTCTCCTCCTCTTAATTCCTCTCTCCGGTTCATTTTCCTTATTTTCCCCTCTTCCTCTTCCTTGCTTTCCTCCTTCCAACTCCTGTCCCTCCTTCCAAACCTCAAATCCAGCCCTCAAGGTCACATGGCCCCTAACCCCTCCCCTCCCCTCCTCCCCATTGCTTCCCCCTCTCCTCCTCTCTTTCTCCCCCAGCCTCTTCTCCCTCCTCACCTTCCTTTTCCTCCTCCTCCTTCTTTTCATCCCTCCTCCCTCTTTCTTTCCCTCCTCCCTCTTTCCTCAGCTTCCTCCTTTCCCCCCAACCACCCATTCCATCCCTTCGTTTCCCTTCCCTTCTATCCATCTCAACCCCCCTCCCTTCCTTCAATATCCTCCTTCCCTCCCTTTTCCCTACTCCTCCCTCACCTATCCCCCTTCCCCCTACCTCTCTCATCGCCCTTATCCTCCCTACCTTTCCCCCTCCCTTCCCCCACTCCCCACCCATACCCCCATCCTCTCTTCCTCCCTCCCCTCCTTCCCACCTATCCCCTTTCCCCCGCTTCCTTACCCCCCCAACACCCCAGCCTCCTAGCCAGACACGCCCCCTCACCCCCCCCCATCACCCCCCCCCCCTCACTCCGGACCACGTGACGGCCCGGGAAGGTGTCACGGGAACCCGAGTACAACGACCTCTGTAATGGTCCCAGGAAACGCGAGAATGTATGGCCGCGGGGGGAAGGCTAACGAAAGGGAGAGGGGAAGGAGGAGGGGGATGAAAGGGAAAGAAGGAGAAGGTTAACGAAAGGGAGAGGAGGAGGAGGAGGAGGGGGATGGAAGGGAGAGGAGAAGGAGGAGGGGAAGGTTAACGAAAGGGAGAGGAGGAGGAGGAGGGGGATGAAAGGGAGAGGAGAAGGAGGAGGGGGACGAAAGGGAGAGGAGAAGGAGGAGGGGGAGGTGGATGAAAGGGAGAGGAGGAGAAGGAGGTTAACGAAAGGGAGAGGAGAGGGAGGAGGTGGATGAAAGGGAGAGGAGAAGGAGGAGGTGGATGAAAGGGAGAGAGGGGTGAGGCTAACGAAAGGGAGAGGAGAGGTGGACGAAAGGGTGAGGAGAGAGGGAGGGGGAAGCGGGTGGTGAAAGAAAGAGAGGAGAGAGGAGAGGAGAGGACTAGGGGAGGGGGAGGTGGTGGTGAAGGAAAGGTAGAGGAGAAGAGAGGAAAGGAGAGGAGAGAAGGAACATGAAGGAAAGGGAGGGGAGAGGGGGAGCAAGGTGGCGAAGGAAAGGGAGAAGAGATGGAAAGAAGAGGAAGAGAGGGGGAGGGGGTGGGGTAAGTGAAGGAAAGGGAGAGGGGGTGGGAGGTGAGAACGAAAGAGAAAGAGAGGGGAAGGTAAAAAGGGAGAGGACAGGGAAGGAAAGGAAGATTAAGGGGGAGGGGACAGCAGATAGGTGAGGGAGAAGGTGGGAAAGAGAGGCAAGAGAGAGATGAGAGAAGAGAGAAAATGAGAGAGAGAGAGAAGAGAGGAGGGGAGGGAACACAGAATAAACAATAGGTAAAAGTCAGAAAACGTAAAGGAAAGAGAAAGGAAAGGAGAAGAAAAGAAAAGAGAAAGCAGAAGAATTAAGCGCAAAAAAAAAAAAAAAAATCGGAAGAGGTAAAGAGAAATTAAAAAAAAAAAAAAA
>NC_091551.1:52039425-52044425 GCF_042767895.1 Penaeus vannamei
GTGTGCATGTATCTGTGTGCGTGTGTGTGTGCGCGTGCATGTATCTGCGTGCGCGTGCATGTATCTGCGTGCGCGTGCATGTATCTGTGTGCGTGTGCGTGTGCTTGTGCATGTATCTGCGTGCGCGTGCATGTATCTTTGTCTGTAAGCGCGATTCGTACAGCTTCGTGTCCTATCTCGGGCGCGCGTGCCTGCAAGCTTTCGTTCGCATGTTTATCTCGCCCTCCCAGCGTGCTTTCGGACTCGCGTTCCTGCGCGCGCGCTTCCCCACATATAGATTACATCCTCGCTCACTTTCTCAGGCCCATTCCCCTCCCTCCACCCCCCCCTTCACCCTCTTCCTTTTCCCCTTCCATTCCTCAAAATCCTGACATCCTTGTTCCTCTCTCCTTCACCTCCCTTCTTCCTCCTCTTCCTTTTCCTCCTCCCTTCCCCCAAACACCCTCAGCCTGTTCCCTCCTTCCTCTCCTCCCCCACCCTCCCTTTCCCTCACCCTCACTCCCTGTTCCTCCTTCCTCCTCCTCAATACTCCCTCCCTTTCCCCTCACCCCTCACCCTGTTCCCTCCTTCCTCCCCTCCCCACCCTCCCCCCCCCCCCTTCCCCTCACCCTCACTCCTATTCCCTCCCTCCCCACCCTCCCACCTCCCTACACCCCTCACCCTCCCCTTAGGATCGAGCCGTCCGCAGTCCTAAGGATAAGTCCGATATGGGAAGCTGAGCCAATTTAAGGGAGGAAACGGGGGCGGGGAAAGGAGGAGGAGGAGGAAAAAGGGGATGGGGGAAGGAGGAGGAGGAGGAAACGGGGGTGGGGAAAGGAGGAGGAGGAGGAAAAAGGGGATGGGGAAAGGAGGAGGAGGAGGAGGAAAAAGGGGATGGGGAAAGGAGGAGGAGGAAACGGGGGCGGGGAAAGGAGGAGGAGGAAACGGGGATGGGGGAAGGAGGAGGAGGAGGAAAAAAGGGGTGGGAAAGGAGGAGGGAGGAGGAGGAGGAAACGGGGGTGGGGAAAGGAGGAGGAGGAGGAAAAAGGGGGTGGGGAAAGGGAGGGAGGAGGAAAAGGGGTGGGGAAAGGAGGAGGAGGAAAAAGGGGGTGGGGAAAGGAGGAGGAGGAGGAAAAGGGGGTGGGGAAAGGAGGAGGAGGAGGAAGAAGGGGTGGGAAAAGGAGGAGGAGGAGGAGGAAACGGGAGGAGGGGGAAGGAGGAGGAGGAGGAGGAAACGGGGGTGGGTGGGGGGGAGGAATGAGGGGGAAAGGTCTATGATACCCCCAGGGTGCCACGAGACGCTAACGGAAACAATAACAAAAAAAACAACAACATATAAACAAATAAACGCATTGTATAAATGAATAAAATAAGATTGGGGAAAGCGACGCGGAATTAGAAAATGAAGTCGGACACGCGGCGGAGGCGAGAGAGGCTGGGACGGACAGAGGTTTCGCCGCGGGAGGAGAGTCGGGAGAGAAGAGAAGAACACGAGAGATTTCTCCACGAAGAGGGAATAGGCAAGGGAAGGGGAAGGGAAGGGAAGGGGAAGGGAAGGGAAGGGGAGGGGAGAGGAGGGGAAGGGAAAGGAAAGGAAAGGGAGAGGAGAGAAGGGGAAGGGAGGGCAGGGAAGGGAAGGGGAAGGGAAGGGGAAGGAAGGGAAAGGGAGGAAGGGAAAGGGAAGGGGAGGAAGGGGAAGGGAGGGAAGGGAAGGGAAGGGGAGGGAGGGGAAGGGAGGGGAAGGGAAAGGGAAGGGAGGGAGGGAGGGAAGTAGGGAAGGGAACGGCAGGGAAGGGAAGGGAAGGGCTGAGGAGAAGAGAAGAAAAGAGAAGGGGCTGGAAGGGAAGAGAAGAGAAGAGAAGAGGAGAGGAAAAGAGTAGAGAAGAGAATAGAGAAAGGGACGGAAAGGGAAGTGAAAAGAAGAGAAGAGAAAGTAAAAAAGAGAGTAAAATCAAAATAACAAATATCACGGTGATCCATTATTACCAGTGGAAGTGGAGTTATGAACAGGCAATAAATATCACTCGAGCAAGTCATAGGAAATACGACACGAAGGAGGGAGGGAGGAGGAGGAGGAGGGAGATAGATAGATAGATAGAGAGAGAGAGAGAGAGAGAGAGAGAGAGAGAGAGAGAGAGAGAGAGAGAGAGAGAGAGAGAGAGAGAGTGAGAGAGAGAGAGAGAGAGAGAGAGAGAGAGAGAGAGAGAGAGAGAGAGAGAGAGAGAGAGAGAGAGAGAGAGAGGGAGAGAGGGAGAGGGAGGGAGGGAGAGGGAGACAGAGAGAGAGACAGGAATAGATAGAGAGAGAGAGAGAGAGAGAGAGAGAGAGAGAGAGAGAGAGAGAGAGAGAGAGAGAGAGAGAGAGAGAGAGAGAGAGAGAGGGAGAGAGGGAGGGAGGGAGGGAGGGAGGAGACAGAGAGAGAGATAGATAGATAGAGAGAGAGAGAGAGAGAGAGAGAGAGAGAGAGAGAGAGAGAGAGAGAGAGAGAGAGAGAGAGAGAGAGAGAGAGAGAGAGAGAGAGAGAGAAAGAAAGGGACGGAAAGGGGAAGGAAAGAGGAAGGAAAGAGGAAGGGAGAGAGGAGGGAACGGAAGGGGAGGCGGAAGATCGGGAAAGATAGATAGATAGACAAATAAGAAGAGCGGTGAAGGAACGTTAAGGTTTACTGCAACAGGAAACGATGGATGGAAGAGAAGGAAGAGAAAGGGAAGAGGAAAGAGACGCGAATTCGTCTAAAATGTCTCTCTTTATTTAATAACGAGGCGAGACGAGCAAATTTTCTAGCGATGTTGAAGGAAAAGAAGGAAGAGAAGGAATGACAGAGGGGAGGGGAGGGAAGGGAGAGGGAGAGGGAGAGGGAAGGGAAGGGAAGGGAAGGGAGAGGGGAGGGAAGGGAGAGGGAGAGGGGGGACGTATTCGAAGGCTGACAGAACCGCATACAAAACGAGCCCCCCACCCCCCCCCCCCGTTCCACCCCCTCCCCCTCCCCCATTTCCTCTTCTCCCTCCCCATCCCCCTTCCCTCCCCACCTCCCCACCTGCCTTTCATCCTGCACTGACCTTCGTCTTTGTCAATGAGGAATATCACGTGGGGTGGGGAATGAGGAAGGGGGGGGAGGCAGGGAGGGAGGGAGGGACTTGTTGAATCATCTTAATTAATCACTGCAATCTTTTCTCTTCATCTCAATCTTTCAATCTTTCAAGCTTTCAGTCTCTCGCTCTCTCCTCCTCTCTCTTTCTTCCTCTTTCTTTCTTCCCTCCTGCCTCCTCCATTCCTCCTACCACCCTTCAACCTCCCTCCTTCCTCCTACCTCCTTCCTTCCTTCCTTCTTCTCCTTCTTTCTCCCCGTCCCCCCGTTCTCTGCCCTCTCTCCTCTATTTTCTCTCTTCTATCATCTCCTCTCCTCTTCCTCCCTCCTCCCCCCCTCCTACTTTCGGTGATCTTCCCGTCGTTACATTTTGTTCTCCACTTTCCTTTTCCCATTGTTCCATCTTCTCTGTTGTTCTTCTTTTGTTCTCCGTTACGTCGACTTGTTCTTCACTTTCTCGCGACAGTGTATTCGTTGGGATTTTTTCTATATTTCTTCTACGTTATTGTTTTCTACTCCTTCTTCTTCTTCTTCTTCTTCTTCTTCTTCTTCTTCTTCTTCTTCTTCTTCTTCTTCTTCTTCTTCTTCTTCTTCTTCTTCTTCTTACTTCTTCTTCTCATCGATTTTTTCTCTTCTCTTCTCTTCTCTTCTCTTCTCTCTTCTTCTTCTCCTTCTTCTTCTTCTCTTCTCTTCTTCTTCTTCTTCTTCTCTCTTACTTCTTCTCTTCTTCTCTTCTCTTCTTCTCTTCTCTTCTCTTCTTCTTCTCTTCTCTTCTCTTCTCTTCTCTTCTTCTCTTCTTCTCTTCTTCTCTTCTCTTCTCCTCTTCTCTATATAATTCTCATGCACGTGCGAGGCATTGCATGTGCAATGTAAATAAGACTTTCATGATAATGTCAAATGCATGACAGGCATCTGTTCGATCTGCATGAACAATCACTTCCACCTTTCTCTCTCATTCTCTCTCATTCTCTCTCTCTCATTCTCATTCTCATTCTCATTCTCATTCTCATTCTCACTCTCACTCTCACTCTCACTCTCACTCTCACTCTCACTCTCTCTCTCTCTCTCTCTCTCTCTCTCTCTCTCTCCTTTTCGCTCTCATTCCCTCCCTCCTTTCCCCATCTCCTCTCTCCTTCTCTCTCTCTCTCCCCACCCTACCTTCCCCATCCTTTCCCTCACCCTCACCTTCCTCCGATCCCCTTTCCCATCTCCCTCACCCAACCCTACCCTCCCCTCCTCCTTTCCCCATCCCTGCCCAACCCTCCCTCCCTCTTCTCCTCTCACCCAATCCTCCCCTACTTGCCTCTCCCCCACCCAACCCTGCCCTCCCCCCTCTTCCTTCACCCTCACCCACCCCTACCCTCCTCTCCCCATCCTCCCCTCATCCTCACCCTATCCTCCCCACCCTTTTCCCTCACACTACCTTCCACATCCTTTTCCCCTCACCCTCACCTTTCCTTCTCTCCTACCCTCTCCCCCCTCACCCTCACCTCACCCTCACCCTCACCTCCCCTCACCCACCCTTCCTCCCCATCCCCTCACCCTCACCCTCACCCTCCCCTCCCCTCCCCTCCCCTGCCCCCCCGTAATCAGAAGAGGACCTTTCAGTGACCTTGGGAAGAGGGTAAATCACAGGCAAAGACCACAAAGAGGAGACGCCAAGAGGGACGCCTACTTCTTCAAGACTCTTGGATGTTCCGTTATCGCCAGAGAGAGAGAGAGAGAGAGAGAGAGAGGAGGAGAGGAGGGAGGGAGTGAGAGAGGGAGAGGGGGGAGGGGGGAGGGGGGAGGGGGAGGGGGGAGAGGGGGAGAGAGAGAGAGAGAGAGAGGGAGAGGGAGGGAGAGAGAGAGAGAGAGAGAGAGAGAGAGAGAGAGAGAGAGAGAGAGAGAGAGAGAGAGAGAGAGAGAGAGAGAGATAGGAGGAGGAGGGAGGAG
>NC_091551.1:52051925-52056925 GCF_042767895.1 Penaeus vannamei
CACTCTCAGTCTTACACTCCCGCTCCCTCTCCTTCTCCTCCTATTACCTTTTCACTTTCTCTTTCTTTTCCTCCTTCCCTTCTCCTCATCCCATTCCCATTCCCCTTCACTTTCCCTTTCCCTCATCTTTCCGTTTCAATTTCTCTTTCCTTAACTCTATTCCTCTCCCTCCTCCTCTTCTCCTCTCCTCTTTTTTCTCCTTCTTCTTTCTCTCTTCTCCAGCACCTCGTCTCCCTCTTCCCCTTCAGCGCACATTTCCAAGAGCGGTGGTCACGTGACCTTAGCAAGAAGAATCGAGAACCGTAACCAAGGACGAGGAGGAAGGGGGAGGAGGGAAGGAGGGGAGGATAGGAGGAGGAGGAGGAGGAAGAGGAGGAAGAGGGAGAGAGAGGAGGAAGAGGGAGAAGGAAAGGAAAGCAGAAGAGGAAGAGGGAAGGAGAGAGGGGAAAGGGAAGCAGAAGAGGAAGAGGGAAGGGGAGAGGAGAAAGGAGAGGGAAGAGAGAGGAGAAAGGGGGAAGGGGAGAGGGGTGAAGGAGAGAGAGAGCAGCAAGGGGTGAGGGGAAAGGGGGATGGGGGGGAGGGATGGTAGGTGGTAGTTCGCGTCTTTGTTCGAACCGTTTCCGTGGCTGGGCGCAAACAAGTACTTTTTGTTTTGCTTTTGTTTACTTAAATGCCAAATCTCCTCCGGCTAGTATCTGCCCCAATGTCAGCTGCAAAGGCTGAGACGTATGTAACAAAGGATACTTATATACTTGGGCGGATATATACGTTCAGATACACACACACACACACACACACACACACACACACACACACACACACACACACACACATATATATATATATATATATATATATATATATATATATATATATATATATATATATATATATATATATATAAACAGTATATATATTATGGATGTATGTATACACGCATATACATACATCATAAACGTACACATTCACACACTCTCACTCATTCGCTCACTCGCTCACTCACTCACTCACTCATTCACTCAGTCACTCACTCACTCACTTACTCACTCACTCACTCACTTTCTCTCTGTCTCTGTCTCTCTCTCACACACACACACACACACACACACACACACACACACACACACACACACACACACACACACACACATACCCCCCACCCCCCACACACACTCACTCACACATACCCCCCTCCCCCCCACACACACTCACTCACTCACCGAATAACGGCCAGACGACCAGAGCGAGAGAGAGAGAAAAAACGAAACTTCTTACACGAATAATATATAAACCAGTAAAGGAAAAAACGTGACCCATTTCCCTCGATGTGGAAATGAGAAAATGAGAAAAGATGAAACCTCCGGGATCTCTAGCAAAGGAAAATCTAGAAAAAAAAAAAAAAAAAAAAAAAAAAAAAAAAAAGAAGAAGAAGACGAAGAGGAGGAGGAGGAGGAGGAGGAGGAGGAGAAGAAGAAGAAGAAGAAGAAGAGGAAGAAGAAGAAGAAGGAGAAGAAGAAGAAAGAAAAAAAAAACACGTTGCTGTAGACGTAATCTCTCGTAACATACTCGTTTCAGGCCTCATCCATCAACCCCAAAATAAGTCTTATTCTTCTTATAAAAAATCAAAGACGAAAAGATTTATAATAATAATTTAATTTAAATTTTAAAATAAAATAAAAGAGATGGTGAGGGAGTGAGAGAGGGAGAGAGGGAGGGAGGGAGGGAGGGAGAGGGAGAGGGAGGGAGCGAGAAAGAGAAAAAAAATAATAAAAAAGAGAAAGAAAGAGAAGGAAGGAAGGGAGGAGGAGAGATAGAGAGAGAGAGATTAAGAGAGAAAAAAAGAAGAAGCGAGAGCGAGAGAAGGAAGGAAGAGAGAGAGAGAAAGACAGAGCTTAGCTTCTCTCGTCCTCCTCATTTTTTTTTCTTTTATTATTATTATTATTATCAATTCTTAGCCTTCGTTTTTCTTTTCTTTTCAATTTCTTACGTCTTTTTTCACTCATTCTTCATTTTTCCTTCTCCTTTTTGTTTCTTTTACTTCCTCTTCTCCTTCTTTTTCATTTTTTCATCTTTTTCTTCCTTTTCCTCATTTTCCTTATTCCTTTCTCTTCTTTCTCCTTTTCTAATCACTTCTTCACCCTTTCTCCTTCCTCTTATTCTCCTCCTCCTCCTCCATCTTTCCCCTTTCGTCCGCTCTACACACTCCAAAGATAACGATCGAAAACTCTCTGATCTCGAGAGACGAAGAAGAAGAGAACGAGAACGAGAAAGCGAAGTAGGGAGAAAGAAAAAAAGAAAATATAGAGAAGGAGAAGAAGAAGGGGAAGGAGAAGGAGTAGAAGAAGAAGAAGAAGAAGAAGGAGTAGAAGAAGAAGAAGAAGAAGGGGAAGGAGTAGAAGAAGAAGAAGAAGAAGGAGAAAAATAAGAAGGAGAAGAAGATGAAGAAGAAGGAGGAGGAGAAGGAAGAGGAGAAGGAGAAGGGAGAAGAGGAGGAGAAGAACGAGATATGGAGAAGTAAATGGGAGAGAATGAACAGGAGAGAGAGAGAAGGAAAAGGAAACGAAAAAGGGAAAGGAGAACGATAAGAATGAAAATAACGAAAACGAGAAGAAGACGAAGAAGAAGAAATAAAAGAAAGCAACTGAGAGGCAGGAGAAAAAAAAGAATAAGAAAAAGGGAAAAAGAAGAAAAAAAAAAAAAAAAAAGACGACGACCACGAGAGAGAAAAGGCATCCTTCTATTTTTAACCCACGTGACGCCCCCCCGAGGCCGAGCGTGACACCGCCAAGGGAGCCAAGGTCGTGATGGCACTGTCTGGCACGGCGCTGGGGTCACGGGCGGGCTGGAAATCTCTAGGGGCACATGGGAAAGAAATAGGATGGCGATAGGATAATGGTAGGATAGGGATAGAATGGTTAGATAATGGTAGGATGGGGGTAGGATAATGGTAGGATGGGGATAGGATAATGGTAGGATAGAGATAGGATGGTTGGATAATAGTAGGATGGGGATAGGATAATGGTAGGATGGGGATAGGATAATGGTAGGATGGGGATAGGATAATGGTAGGATAGGGATAGGATGGTTGGAAAATGGTAGGATGCCAATAGGTTAGGGATATGATGGTTGGATAATGGTAGGATGGGGATAGGATGGCAGGATACCGATAGGATAGGGATAGGATAGTAGGATGCCGACACGTTAGATATTTCAAAGTCAAATAACAACAAAATAACCGCTTTTGTATAAGCCTAAACACACGCCACAAAATGTTATTCAATTCAGATGTCTTACTTCTAAACAATGGACCTTCCTTCGAGATGCAAAACAATATGAAAGAGAGAGAAACTTCTTTACATTCAGAAAAAAAGAAAGAAAGAAAAAAAATATGTATATATATACATATATATATATATATATATATATATATATATATATATATATATATATATATACAAGAGATAGAAAGAACTCATTTTTTTCATTCAGAAAAAAAATATATATATATATATAAGAGATAGAAAGAACTCATTTTTTTCATTCAGAAAAGAGAAAGAAATTCAAAAAAAGGGAAAAAACAATATATAAATGAGCTAAAACAAACTCCCATTTCAATTTCAGAAAAAAAAGAAAAAAACAACAACAACAACAACATAAAAGTGATAAACAGATACTCATTTTATCTTCACACAAAAACAAAAAACAAAAAACAAAAAAAACATAACGTACTTTCCCTTACCGAGTCCGTGATCTCAGGCAACATCTGCCCGGTGAAAGGCACGCTGTCCCTGCCGCCCGCCGGAGGTCAGAGGTCAGCCAAGGGTCGCTGACAGAACAATACGACAAATGATAAAAGAAAGACAATGACCACAAGACTGATTAATATTTAAGAGAAAAAGGATAAAGACAAAAAAATAATGGATGTCAGCGGCAGAGAATGACAATGGTGACAGCGAAAGGGGGAGAAGGAAGGAAGAAGAGGAGAGGAAAGACAGGGAGAAACAGAGGGAGTAGAATGACAGGGAGAGACCGCAAAGAAGGGAGACAGAGAAAGGGGAAAACAGGGAGAATGACAGGGAGAAGTCACAAGAAGAAAGAGAGAGAGGAGGACAGGGAGAAGTCACAAGAAGAAAGAGAGAGAGGAGGACAGGGAGAAGTCACAAGAAGAAAGAGAGAGAGGAGGACAGGGAGAAGTCACAAGAAGAAAGAGAGAGAGGAGGACAGGGAGAAGTCACAAGAAGGAAGACAGTGGAGAAAGAGAGAGAGGAGGACAGGGAGAAGTCACAAGAAGGAAGACAGTGGAGAAAGAGAGAGAGGAGGAAAGGGAGAAGTCACAAGAAGGAAGACAGAGAAAGGGAAAAACAGGGTGAAAGAGAGGAAGGAGAATAACAGGGAGAAACCGCAGGAAGGGACACAGAAAAGGGGAATGACAGGGAGAAAGAGAAGGAGGAGAATGACCGGGAGAAATCGAAAAGACGAGAGGAGGGAAACGAAAGAGAGAGCTAGAAGGGAGGAAAGACAGAAGAAGAAGAAAAAAAAGGAGCCGAAAAAGAAGAAGAAAAAGAAGACGAAACCAAAGAAAAAGAAAAGAAGAAGCAAACGCAAAAGAAGAAACAGAAATAGGAGGCAAGGATAAACAAGGATAAACAAGGATAAACAAAAGAAGAAACAGAAATAGGAGGCAAGGACAAGCAAGGATAAACAAGAAGCGAGGAGAGGCGAGGAGAGGCGAGGAGAGGCGAGGGGCGCAGCGGACCCGAGGGTGACCAGCGCCGGACAAAAACCAGCGGGGCGGGAAACCTGTCAAGGCCGCCGCCCATTCCACGGCCAGGAAGCGGCGGCGGCAGCGACTTCACGCTATTCCTGGACCTCGGCGCTGGCCATCTGGGCGTGGGGAGGGTGGGCGGGTGGGCGTGAAGAGGGGGTAGATGGGTGGGCGTGAGGAAGGTGGGCGTGAAAGGGGTAGATGGGTGGGCGTGAGGAAGGTGGGCGGGTGGGCG
>NC_091551.1:52064425-52066925 GCF_042767895.1 Penaeus vannamei
TCCTCCTTCCTCCTTCCTCCTCCTCCTTCTCCTCCTTCTCCTCCTCTTCCTCCTCCTCTTCCTCCTCCTCCTCCTCCTCCTCCTCCCCTTCCTCCTCCTCCTCCTCCTCCTCCTCCTCCTCCTCCCCCTTTCTTTCTTTCTTCTCCTTCTCACCATATTTACACCTCGCTGCCTTTTGCAACGGATCCTACAACAACAACAGCGGCCACCCATCTACATTTCTCTACCGCTTAATTGGGCATGCATTCCTAACTCTACCTGGTCACCTCTCCGACCTACTTTCTGCTCTACCTGTCTACCCGCCGTCTACCATTCTCTATCTGTTTATATAGTCGTCTACCATTCTCTATCTGTTTATATAGTCGTCTACCATTCTATACATGGTAGACGACATTCCATACCTGTCTATCTACCTTACATCTATTCTATGCTTGTTTATCTATCCGACATCTGCCATTCCATACCTGTCTATCTACCCGACATCTAGTCTATAGTTGTCTATCTACCCGACATCTACCATACCTGTATAACAACCCGAGTCCTACTATTTCATACCTGTGTATCTACCCGACATCTACCATTCTACATCCACTGCGTATCTAACCGTGTCTATTTTCATTATCTTATTTTCCCCTTTACCTCTTTCGTTCTCTTCTCTCTCCTCTATCGAATATGCAAACCGAATCCTTTACAAGTTAATCCACTAATCTGTTATTTTTTTTAAACCGCGAATGAAGAAAAGAAAAGAGAAGAAAAAAAATCCTCTTTCTTGTCGTTCATGAAATCCTTTTACGAAAGATAATGCATGTAAATCCCTTTTTCAGCTGATCATAAATATCCTCTCACTCTCTCTCTTCCTAATTCTCCGTAAGTCTTCCCCTTCCCTCTCTTATCCTTTACTTTACTTTTCTTTCTTTTTCTTTCTTTTTCTTTCTGTCTTTCTTTCTTTCTTTCTTTCTTTCTTTCTTTCTTTCTTTCTTTCTTTCTTTGTCTTTCTTTCTTTTCGTTTTTAACATTTTGGAAATTCATCTTATTATATCCACTTTCATTATTATTATTATTCTGTTTCCACCATTCCTATTTCCTTTTTTATCGACGATTATCGCTAATGCATTGGCTGTTTCCTTATCAGTACAATATTTCTTTCTTTCTTCTATCTCCTCTTGTCTCTGTCTCTTCCATTCCCTTTCCTGCCCATTCCTTTCCCTTTCACTTTCGCATTTTCTTCATGGTTTCATTCCTCTGCCCCCAACCCTCGCAAAAAAAATATATTACCCTCCTCCCCTCTCTCTCACTTTCGCTCTCACTGACTGCCTGTCTGTCTGTCTGTCTGTTTGTCTGTTTGTCTGTCTGTCTGTCTGTCTGTCTGTCTGTCTGTCTGTCTGTCTGTCTGTCTGTCTGTCTGTCTGTCTGTCTGTCTGTCTCTGTCTCTGTCTCTTTCTCTCTGTCTGTCTGTCTGTCTCTCTCTCTCTCTAAATACACCCACAAACACAAAATCCTCATCCCCACTCTAATACGCACATAAACCCTAGACCTTTACACACACACACACACTCCCCACCAGCGAGAGAGAGAGAGAGAGAGAGAGAGAGAGAGAGAGAGAGAGAGAGAGAGAGAGAGAGAGAGAGAGAGAGAGAGAGAGAGAGAGAGAGAGAGAGAGAGAGTGAAAAAAGGAGAGAGAGAGAGGGAGAGAGAGAGACAGAGAGAGGGAGAGAGAGAGAGAGAGAGAGAGAGAGAGAGAGAGAGGGAGAGAGAGAGAGAGAGAGAGAGAGAGAGAGAGAGAGAGAGAGAGAGAGAGAGAGAGAGAGAGAGAGAGAGAGAGAGAGAGAGAGAGAGAGAGAGAGAGAGAGAGAGAGAGAGAGACAGACAGACAGAGACAGAGAGCGAGAGCGAGACAGACAGTGACAGACAGAGACAGAGAAAGAAAGAGAAAGAGAGAGAAAGAGACAGACAGACAAAGAGACAGGGAGACAAAAACGTACCCACGACGACTCCTTCCCTTCACGACAATCGGCAGATACGGAACAAGTCTTAGCGTCGCGGGACCTTTGCGCGGGGGAGACCTTGTAAGGAGAGGGGGAGGGGGAGAGGGAGGGGAGGAGGGGGGAGAAGGGGATGGGGAAGGGGGGGGAAGGGGAGGAGAGGGAGGGGAGAGGGAACAGGGTGAGGGAGGAGGAGGGGGGATAGGGGAGATGGGAGAAGGGAAGGGAAGGGTGGAAGGGAGATAAGGAAGGGAGAGGTAGGAAGGGAAAGTGAAAGGAAGGGAAGGGAAGGGAGATAGCTGAGAAAAGGGAAAAGGAAACGAAAGGAAGGGAAGAAAGAGAAGGCAGGGAAGGAAAATGAGACGTGGAAGGGAAAGGAGAAAGAGAGAGAGAAGAACGAAGAGTCACGTATAGCGAGAATGAGAGAAAGAAAGAGAAAACGAGAAGAAAATAGAACTGCGAGAATAAATAAGAAGGGAGGGGAGGGAGGGGGAGAGGAAGGAAGGAGGGAGGAGAGA
>NC_091551.1:52076925-52096925 GCF_042767895.1 Penaeus vannamei
TGGGGGGAAAAAAAACACTAGGATGAATTTGAATTTCTTCGCTCATTCTACTCTACGTAATCTTATTGATCATACCAATTATAACATTGATGATGATGGGGATGATGATGATGATTGATGATGGTGGTGATGATGACTTGAAACGTAAATATAAACGTTCCACATTTTTCCCCTCTTGGCAGAGAGTACCTGGCCACGGAGGAGGATGGGCAGACGGGCATGTGCCGCGCCTTCAAGGAGTGCCCGCCCCGCCACGTGTTCTGGCCCCAGGATGACACGTGTTACCAGTACCACACGCGAGGACCCTGCCTCAAGGGATACCTCATCTACATCAATCCCATCTCAGGTACTTTCCTCACTCCCGCACACCATTGCATTTTTAATCATCTCTTTTCTCTTACATAACAGTAATTCTTCCTACTACTGTGACTGACACTAAAGCTAAGACTGCCTTGAGCGCAGCGTGACCCCGCCCTCTCGTTCCAGGGTTCCCCGAGTGCGGCTGCGACAGGAACGTGATGTTCAGCAACTACTGGTCGCTGACGGGGCTGTGCTTCGAGCTGTTCGAGCGCGGCCCGTGCCTGGACGGCGCCATCTTCCTGTACAACGCCACGCGCGGCTCCACCGAGTGCAGCTGCAGCGCCTCCATCCTGACCAACTACCACCACGAGAGCGACGGCTGCTTCGAGCTGAACCAGCGCGGCCCGTGCCAGCCCGGCCAGGTGTTCACCTTCGACCCGCACGAGATGACCACGCAGTGCCGCTGCCGCGAGGACCACGCGCGCTGGGCCCCGTCCGGCCACTGCCACCGCCTCTACTCGCGCGGGCCCTGCGACAAGGGCCACTTCTTCATCCTGCCGCCGGGCGCCGAGAACGGCACCGCACTCGAGGGCGAGTGCCACGCGTACCCGTGCTCGGGCACCCGCCGATACCACCCCGCCACGGAGACCTGCTACCGGCTGGGCTGGCGCGGCCCGTGCCCCGAGGGCCAGCTCTTCATCTACGACGAGGAGACGCCCCTGCGCGGCGCCTGCGGCTGCACGCGCGAGCTGGTGGGCTACTGGCCGGACGACGACCGCTGCTACGAGCTGGGCGGGCGGGGCCCCTGCCAGCACTCGCAGGTGCTCTCGTACGACAAGGCCACGGGCGGCGTGCAGTGCACGTGCGACATCCGGAAGGGCTTCGTCCAGTGGCACGACGACCGCTGCTACCGCATCGAGACCCGCGGGCCCTGCGACGTCGGGGAGATCATGGTCATCAAGCGATGGCGCCCCGTCACGCCCACCTGCACGCCCGCCGGCTCGGCCCACACGCCCAACGCGCCCCTCCTGCTGCTGACCGCCGCGCCCGCCAGAGACAAGGCGCCGCAGCACCACCGCGAGAGCAACAGCGTGACGGCCGCCCGCGGGGACAGCTCCTTCACGCTGCTGGGCGCCAACGACACCCTCGTGCCCGCCGCGGCCAACATCACGGGCGACGCCCCGCGCACGCCCGCCCCGCCGCGCCCCGACACCCACCGCAACGGGCGCCGCCTGTCCAGCCGCCCCGCGCCCACCAACATCTACTCGCTGGTGGCCGTGGAGGACGCCACGGGCGGGGGGCGGGCAGAGGGCGGAGGGGGCGGCGCGGGGACGGCCTTCCCGCAGGGGCGGACGGGGCGCTCCATGGCCGACACCGAGACGTGGGGCTTCCTCGACGGCTCCTACTTCAAAATCCCCGGCACTTCCCCGGGGACATACTACACGGGGCGCCCTGACGGAGAGCCCTCCCTCCAGCCGTGGTGGGGGGAGCCCTCCACCTAAGGGACCCCGGGGGGAGCCGCCCCACACCCTCACACGCCGCAGGGCATTACCGCGACCCCAGGCCATGGCCCCCACGCACCCACACAGCCTGTGATACGAGCCGCCCAAAACTCCACGCCCCCGTCATGCACAAGGACCTCCAGCAGGCGCCGCCCCTCGCTTGTGATTCCGCGCCCTTGTGTGACTCGGCGCCCTTGCCTGCGACCCCACGGCGGGGCGGGGGGCCAAGGAAGCCTCCTCTTAGGGACTCTGAAACGCTAAGAGCCATACTAATTCTCTCGCGCCGGATAATGTGTTCGGAAAAAGACAATATCACTACCACAGAGTGTAATAACCGCACACAAACGCCCTCCCCCCCCGACAGTGAACGGCGCCCCGCGATTCCGCTTCCTCTCCCCCCCCCCCCAGAACTCTCCCCGTCGCGAGGGCGAGCCGCAAGCCGCAGAAAACACTTGCGAAAATCGAAGCGGGAAGGGGCCTGCCGCGATGTGTCCAGCAGCTGCAAGACACGTGTGCTGTTGCGGTGACCTCGAGCTATTGCACACTCTAACCCAACGGGCCCGCCTGGAGGTTGATGTTTTTTTTTATGAATATTTTTTTACACTGTGTATATATATCCACGTACGTCGTTTTCCATGATTGTTCATTTCCGTGAATACGTAATAAAGCTAAAACCTTCTGCCTACGCCTTTCACTTCCTACTTTGCCCTCTCCCTTCCCTCATCCCTCCTCAAGCCATAGCCTGAATGATACATCAAATATTCGCCACATTCTCTCCCTGACAAAACCCCTTCTTCTTCTTCTTTCTTCTTTTATAGGGTTTTAGACCATTTTTTAGTCTATATTCCCTGACAAAACCCCTTCTTCTTCTTTCTTCTTTTATAGGGTTTTAGACCATTTTTTAGTCTATATTCCCTGACAAAACCCCTTCTTCTTCTTCTTTCTTCTTTTATAGGGTTTTAGACCATTTTTTAGTCTATATTCCCTGACGAAACCCCTTCTTCTTCTTCTTCTTTCTTCTTTTATAGGGTTTTAGACCATTTTTTAGTCTATATTCCCTGACAAAACCCCTTCTTCTTCTTCTTTCTTCTTTTATAGGGTTTTAGACCATTTTTTAGTCTATATTCCCTGACAAAACCCCTTCTTCTTCTTCTTTCTTCTTTTATAGGGTTTTAGACCATTTTTTAGTCTATATTCCCTGACAAAACCCCTTCTTCTTCTTCTTTCTTCTTTTATAGGGTTTTAGACCATTTTTTAGTCTATATTCCCTGACAAAACCCCTTCTTCTTCTTCTTTCTTCTTTTATAGGGTTTTAGACCATTTTTTAGTCTATTTTCCCTGACAAAACCCCTTGATGGCGCGTGCCCGTGTAAACAAAGATGGCGGCTGCCGACACCGACCCGCCAACGACAACTCACTTTCAAAACGGATACAAATACCGTAGAAAGGTATGAAACACACGTATTCCTAAGATTTATTCGAAACCGGCCAAATACATCTCTCGTATTGTGAAGATATGCATTCTCATGCACACCTTTCTACATTTGTCAACACGAATACGGTCCAACAGACACAAAAATACGTTCCCTCTCCTTTTCGAAAGTACGCTCTGACGCAACGCAAATTACAACAACAGACCCAGAAAGAAAATAATTACTTCCTCGCACAGAACAACACCGGCAAACCCGCCATATGACACGCGAAAGTAAACAAAAGAAGCTTAAAAATCGCTCCCCCCCCCAGGCCCACCTTACCCCTACCCCTCCCCCTACCCCCCACCCCCACCTTCACCCTAGACCACCAGTGAAAGTCATAATACGTTATTCGCACATCCCCCATACGCACACGCCCTCCCCTCCCCCTCCCTTCCCCTCCCTTCCCCCTCCCCTCCCTCTTCGCCACTGGGGCAATTGCCTTATGCAAAGAGGCGATAATTGGCACGTCGGTTAACATTTGCTTTTTCCATTTCGTTCGAGAAGATTCGCTTTCCCTGCCCGGGGCTTCGACTCCGGGGCCAACGCGGCGCCGAGAGGTTGGAAATATACTTATTCTATAATCATATTTAGTTTAAAGTGTTGCCTATTTTAGTAAAATTAATAAAGTATATATCAATCATTAATATTGATAATCTTTTGTGAGAAGAAAAAAATGTGCCTTTTAAATCTATCGAATTTCTCGTTGTTTTCCCTTCATACAACTGTTAAACATTTACATTAATATGAAGAAAAAGATGAGAAAACGTAAATTAACGCGGTTTTCATACCCACCGCATTTCTCATTTGCATATTAATAATTTACTGAATATTACCTGTGGCGCCGGATTAGGGAAAGCCTCACCAACATTTACCGCAATGAGAAACTGGTTAACTTGCTTAATTGCACCTATCAATTAATTAATGTCTGATCACTTGCGTCTGTGATCGTTGTTGTGGTTCATTGCTAGCGCGCGCGCGCGTGTGAGAAAAAGAGAAATACATGAATAAAGGAGATATGCAGCACGTGCGTGCGTGCGTGCGTGCGTGCGTGCGTGCGTGCGTGCGTGCGTGTGTGTGTGTGTGTGTGTGTGTGTGTGTGGGTGGGTGCGTGTGTGTGTGTGTGTGCGTGTGTGTGTGTGCGTGCGTGTGTTTGTGTGCGTGCGTGCGCGTGCGTATGTGTGTGTGGGAGGGGATGTGTCTGCGTGTGCATGCATATGTGTCTGCATGTGCGTGCGTATGTGTGTCTCCGCGTGCGTGTATGCATAAATATCAGCGCGTGCTTTAGAATAAAATCTTCCGAATGCGGAACTGATGGGAATGTTCCGCAACAGGTGCAGATTCGAAGACAAGAGAGCGTGTGATTTCTCCGGGCGTGTCTCATCTCCCGCAGTCTGCTTGCGCATTCAGCGAGTGTCCGCATGCACGACACATGCAAATGTATACACACAAATGTATACACATGCAAATGTATACACATGCAAATGTATACACACAAAGACAAACATTTATGCATACATGAACACACACCCACAAAAAAAAAAAAACATACACAGACCAACACTATCAAAGACAAACACACCCGCAAACAAACGCGCGGGAACGCACACTCAAACCCACCACGTATGAGTAGACAAAAAAAATATCTTTCTTTCAACATCTCTCTAGCAAAAGCAAAAGACCAAGCAACAAAAGAAGAAGAAGAAGAAGAAAAACAATATATATATATAGATGTGTGTGTGTGTGTGTGTGTGTGTGTGTGTGTGTGTGTGTGTGTGTGCAAACAAGCGCGCGGGAACGCACACTCAAACCCACCACGTGTAAGTAGACAAAAAAAACATCTTTCTTTCAACATCTCTCTCCAACAAAAGCAAAATGTCTCCCATCTTGCATGCAACGGAATTTTAGAAACTTCCGTTCGGGAATTTCACACACACACACTAACCAATTCTCACACGCAACAGGACTCTACCTTCTCACGAGAGAGAAAGAGAAAAGGAAAGAGAAAGGAAGAAAGAAAGCAAGGCAGACAGATTGAGAGGGAGAAGGAGAGGGGGAGAGGGGGAGAGGGAGAAAAGGAGAAAAGGAGAAAGGGAGAAAGAGAGAAAGAGAGAAAGAGAGAAAGAGAGAGAGAGAGAGAGAGAGAGAGAGAGAGAGAGAGAGAGAGAGAGAGAGAGAGAGAGAGAGAGAAAGAGAGAGAGAGTGAGAGAGTGAGAGAGGGAGAGAGAGAGAGAGAGAGAGAGAGAGAGAGAGAGAGAGAGAGAGAGAGAGAGAGAGAGAGTTATGAAGAGACAGAGAAAGGCATAGAAAGAGTCAGAGAAAGACAGATGCAGAGATAGAGAAAGAGAAAGAGAAAGAGAAAGAGACAGACAAAGAGGCGGATGCAGAGACAGAGACAGAGAAAGAAACAGAGACAGAGAAAGAGAAAGAGACAGAGAGAGAGAGAGAGAGAGAGAGAGAGAGAGAGAGAGAGAGAGAGAGAGAGAGAAAGAGAAAGAGAAAGAGAAAGAGAAAGAGAAAGAGAAAGAGAAAGAGAAAGAGAGAGAGAAAGAGAAAGAGAAAGAGAGAGAGAGAGAGAGAGAGAGAGAGAGAGAGAAAGAGAAAGAGAAAAAGAAAGAGAAAGAGAAAGAGAGAGAGAAAGAGAAAGAGAGAGAGAGAGAGAGAATAAATAAATAAAATGGAAAGAGAAATCGTCCCAGATGAGAAAGGAGACGGCCCAGCTAAACAGCCCAATTTAATCACATTAAAAATTAAAAAACCTTACTTTCCTATACACAACTGCAAAATCACCCTATCTAATTCAAGGTCCAGTACCTTCCCTACCAGCATCTTGCAAAATAATCACACTACATTTGGCATTAGCAACGAACATTCTGCTTGTCATTCGTTGCACAAGGACACTATAATCCTGTTGTGTATGTCTCAGATGCGCCTTACACGAGGAAGACCAATCATGCTAACTCACCGTGTAACGCATCCAGTGACTCATCCACCCATTTTCTCCATACCACTCACCTTCACTCACCTCTGGCATACCTTCCACTTACGGATCGACTTCGCTCGTATTTTGTTTCTCTTAGATTTACCATAGTCGTTCAGTGAAGTTCCTCTCCTCTTTCACACGTCAATATACTTCCAGTTCACTCATTCAAAACCAATCCATTATTTATTATTCCACATATTTCCTTACTTTTAGATATGGATATATGGTCAAATCCACGTAAAAAAACACCGTTTATGCACATATGGAATGAAACACAGTGAAAAAAGAATAAATAAATACTTAACATTTCGAGTACAACATGACTCCTCCCAACACAACAAAAAAAGTAATTGCAAAATTTTTCGTCCGATTTTCGGTCCTGCTTCATCTCCTCCACGAATATCAATAACCGCCGATTCTTCGTCTGATTTTCGGCCTTGCTTCATTTCCAACACAAATATCAAGGAGCTTATGTACTCACTCAAGCTTGCCCTCCAGCTTCGTTATGTTCCCCTCCATCTGAGCTATGGCAGCCTCCTTCTTCCGCAGTTCCTCTCGCAGGTGCAGGACTTGCTCGGTCTTCGTGTCCAGCTCTGTCTGCAAGGGAGAACCATAGCAACTTGAGAATCACATTAATGTAGAAAAAAAGACGAAACAAAAATGACGTGAGAAAACAATAGCCTGTATTCAAACGCTCACAATAGCTACTTAAGACAAAACGCAATCACTTACAAATTCCTTTCCCTCGTCCTCATAAAAACAAGAAGAACAACAACATCGAAACCACATGCTTACCGTCAGGAGATCCTTATCGTGGTCCAGACGGCTGACGTTCCCCCGCAAGGCTGCCCCGTCTGCCCTCGCCACCGCCAGCTCCTGCGTCACCCTGTCCAGCTCAGTCTCCAGGTCGGACACTCGGTTCTCGGCTGCCGACAGTTGACTTAGGCGGAACTCCAGCTGGTGCTCTGTGTCCCCGATCTCCCCTACCTTCCTTTCCAATAGTTTTCTGCAAGGATACAGATGTAGCATTAAGTAGGTGTCAATCCATTTGCTGTTATTTTTTTTATATATTCATATGTAAAGGAACAAGAATTATGTACAAAATGACGTCTATGAGAGGGCAGCCCAGAAAATGACATGTCTATGAGAGGGCAGTGTCCCTCCATCAGTTCGTCTGTCTGACACACACTTGACCACCATTGTTTCGGTTTATTAACCCTTCAAAGGTATGACCAAAAAAAGGCCCAGAAAGTACTCACCAGCACCAACACAAGGATGACCTAACCTACTCACTAGCACCAACATAACGATAACCTAACCTCCTCCCTCAACTCCCATATTCCCTACAACTTGACCCCTTTATCTTCCAAGCAACAAACGAAAAAAAAAAAAACTAACTTCATATCGTCAGACTGCTTGCCCTGCAGACCCAGTTCATTATTAGCCTGCTGGAGGGCATCCTGTAGGGCCTGCACTTGATCCTGCAGCGACGCTATAAGCGAGCCCTGGGACTGCAGGCGCTGATGCAACTCCGTAGCGATCCTGCCTCCCTCCTCCGTCTGGTGCCGGAGGTTGGACGCCTCCTCCTCCAGGGTGGCCTTCTCGCGCATCTGGCTGGAGGTGGCGCTCTGGCCGGCGGAGGGGGGGATGGTGGTGATTTTGGTAATAATGGTGAGGATAATAATAATATGGACAAAAACTACTACTACTACTAATGATGATGATGATGATGATGATGATGATGATAACAATAGAACAAAAACAACAACAAAATAAATAATAATAATAACAATAGAACAAAAACAACAACAAAATAATAATAATAATAATAATAATAATAGTAATACTACTACTACTACTACTACTACTACTACTACTACTACTACTACTACTACTACTACTACTACTACTACTACTACTACTACTACTACTACTACTACTACTACTACTACTACTACTACTACTACTACTACTACTACTACTACTACTACTACTACTACTACTACTACTACTACTACTACTAATAATAATAATAATAATAATAATACTAAAATAGGAATGGTATTGATCAAATTAATAATAGTAGCAAAAATACACCACCAAAAAAACAATGATAATACCGATTAAAAGTAATCTTTTCTAGAAAAAAGACAGTAACTTCATATATTCCTCAACTGTGCAAGGATAACATTTTATCATTGCTTTAATGAAGCTACTTTTCAAACCAATCATTCATTATAAATGAGCCATCTCACAATAAACTTTAGCAATAATTCTAATATAATGATAGTCTAAAGTGAGACAGTAATAAAAATGTACAAAAAAGATATAGAAATTGATAACACTTAATTCCAAAATAAACACAAACACAAACACAGTGACATGCACCAAACATAAAATCAAACATTGCCACAACTAAACACTGTGTAGAGTAGTTATCATGATATCACTTAACGAATCACAAACAGATCAATCACTTATAAAAGTTTTTTGGGAGGGAAAATTCAAGACTCTATAATCGATCAATAATACCTACTGATTGTATTGCAAGTGATGCCTGCACCAGTGAAAAATTAACCACCTCAATCAAATGCAAAATCTAAGAAATACAATATCGATAAACCTGCATAAAAATAAATACATAAAATTTAACATACCCTTAGTTTTTCCCTGAGGAGTTCCCGTTCCTTCTTCACCTTATCAAGGTCTGACAAAGCTGAATCTCGAGCCTTTCTTATCTCTGCGATGAAGGCCTGTGTGGATGGGGGATACCGCTGGGTGGCAGCATCTTGGAGTCTGAACAAATTATCACATAATTAGAAAGTGACACATATTCCGTACACAGATAATATCATCATTAATGAGAAATCTACAAATAATACTAAATCTAAAATACACATGTGGTAGAAGATACTTTCCATGGAATTTGTGGATGCTTAAGAGGGAGTATGCAGTAAAAGACCGAGAAATTCATAAAAACGACAACACTACCTGCATACCATAAAAGCCAACATCAAAGATCTATCACCTACATTTCTATAACTTAATTAATCAATCTAATAAACTTCCTCTTTTTTCTACCTACTTTTCAATGGCTGCATGAAGCTCCCTTGTGTGGTTGTCAATTTCGTTCTTCTCCTGCTCAACTTCTCTCAGCTTTTCAGTAAGATTCCTTACCTGAAATGAGGTGCAAGGTGTTAACATGACTATAACTCATTGAAACTTATTATTTATATGTCACTGCTATTATCTCTTAAGACATTTTAAAGATAACTAAGAAACATAAATTAAGAACAATACACAAATTTACCTTTGCCTCTAAATCTGCCTTGGCTATTACAACCCCTCGTTTCTCTGTCATTAACGATTCTATTTCTTGTTTCTGGAAAAAAAAAAAAAATCAGTAAGAAATGGAAGTTGCCAACCATAACACCATCACTGTTTTAATCCCATTCACCTTAATTCAAAAAATTAATCATACAGTTCATTTCATTGAAATCCTTGACATATTCCACCAAATTCACAATGAGTGAAAAACTAACAATGGACTGAGGCACAGAAGGCGTTGATAAAGCTGCCTGGGCCATCCTACGAGAGATTTCATTGTAGTGGTTTCTAAAGAAATCTCGCTCCTGTTGTAGAATGTCTCTCTCTCGTATCACATTACTGACATCTATTTCTTTAGCACCATCTCCCTGCAAAAGATAGGGTTAGTTTTTATTTTCAGGAGGAATATTACAGAAAAAGTACACAAAATTACATTCCTGTTGTTAGCATACATCAGTATTCCAGTAAGTAGTGAAATTTTTCATCTTCTTAGACTGAAAACAGAAAATATACTGTGGGAAATTGGGAAATTGCAACAGTTGTTTTCATGAGGCTTTACACTGACAAAGACTACCTATCATTGATTATTTTCTATACTATTATAGATATGAGCATAACAAATCTATGCTTAAAACAAAAAGGAGCAGAATACCTTTCTTTAAAACAAACAGCACACAAATATATCTTTCTAATTACCTGAGGAATCGGCTGAGCCAGACTAGCTTTTAAATTTTCATACTGCTGCTTGAAGAAATCTCTCTCTTGCTGGTACATTGCCATCTCATTCCTAACAGCTGCTGAATCAGGGTCCACAGGAGGGGATGTTTCTGCAGATCCCTGATGAAAGAAGGATTGGTACTCACATAGTCCTCTGTTTCATGATCCCAATATTGTGTATATTACATCTATGATCCTATCCTAGATCTCTTATATAATGTACATTACAAGCTTCAGACATATAATTTTGAACTGAATGTCCTAGCATATTTCATCAATACAGTTCTGTTAAAGTGTTCTCATTTCAGAAGCAACACCATTATTTTCAGAAACTACATGAGCATATCAGACTATTCCCTGCTTTATGTGTACACACATACATAAAATAAAACAGAAATTTTCGAAGTCTTACTTTAAGATACGAAAACTCACCCTGACCATTGGTGGCCGACCATCTGATGGAACTCCTGCTGCAGAAGGCATGCGGGGCATTTGTGCATTGTACTGCTGACGGAAGTATTCCATCTGTTGTTTGTAAAAATCTCGTTCTCGTCTAACAGCTTCTACATCCGCTGTAACCACAGTAGTAAATTGAAGTGCAAATATTCAAGATTCCTTAAATATGTAAATCAAATTTTAAAAAGCAAAGCAAACAACCATAGACTAGCCCCTAAAAAGCTACTCACCTGCACCTGGTATAGACTGAGGTCTGGGTGGAGGTGATCCAGAGGCAGGACTGCCTATGAGACCTGCTGATGGAGGGGCAATCCCTGGGGGCCCCATTGGTATTGCCCCTGGTACCCCTGTTGGAACTGAACCTGCTGATGCAGGAATTCCAGAGGGCCCAGATACAGGAGAGCTGCCTGATCTGCCTGACAATGGTGCTTGCTGTTGATTCCTCATTGACTGGTATTGCATCTTGTAGAAATCCCTCTCTTGTTTCAAGACATCCCTTTCATGACATACTCGTGCAAGCTCATTTTCCTTAGAGAGAGATACACAAACAATTAGCTAAAATTGAAGCTCTTTAACAACAGATTCTCATCAACTTTGCATAGTTTCTCTTCAACCATGTTATTAAAATGCATAAATTAACAAATTCACTCACTGGAGAAACAGGCTTTGATTTTCTTCCAATCTGCATTGGCGATGAGGGTGTTGATGTTGGCTTTGATTTAAGGATGTCGAGTAGCTGAAGCACCTGCTCACTATAGTACTCTCGTTCCCTCTCAGCCTGTCTCTTCTCCTCTTGATTCTGGAAAAATTAACGAAATGAATGCCAGTCTAAAAATATTTTTCTCAATTGTCATTGAATATTCCAATTTCTTCCTTCTTCTGACTTGTTTTTCTTTTAACAGTACAAAGAATTAGCATGGGAAATAAGTTAAACAAATACTAGCAATCATTTTATTGTAAAAAAAAAAAAAAAATGGATGTAAGTCAGCGCTGTAAATCTTACCACATTGAGCTGTTCACTGAAGTAATTCCTCTCTAGCTGCAGCTGCTTAAGCTGAGCTTGCAGTTTAGACATATCATCTGTCATGTAATCTCGAGATTGTTCCAAAGCTTGCTTTGTTCTCGATAACTGTAATAATTATATTGTTCTAAATATTTAAAATTCAAATCTACAAACTACTTTTTTAAAAAAGGTTAGCATGCAGAAGGAAAGGTATGCAAAAGATTAGACAAAGCCCCACATATCAGAGAGAAATACATGTATGTGTTATATGCTAAATACTTTATATGTAGAGATTCTTTCTAATTTTAGGTACTTTTCCACTTCTTTCTAAGCAGTTTTCAAGTACATGGGCAACAATACCAAAAAATAACTGTACACAGCAGAAGGAAACATATTCATCGAAGGCTGCCACAGACCTCCCCAGATTGGTCCTTAAAGAAGTCAAGCTCCTGTTCCAACTCCATCTGTTTTGTCTGGAGTTTCTGCATTTCTTCCTTGTAATAGTCCCTCTCTTGCTCGATCTCCTTGTTCTGGCCCTGCAATTTCACTGTCTCACTGGTGTAGAAGGACTTCCCTTGCTCTGCAGTGTCCTTCTCCTCTGTCAACTCTGCGATCTTTTTGCGGAGGGTTTCTCCTTCATCAGTCAGGCGAAGCTTTTCAGTTTCAGCTTCTTGTACTGTTTAGGAGGAATGTTACTTTACTTGCAACAATATTCAATCAGAAATTTCATGCACCATTAAATCACCACCTATTTTGGGGAAGATATGCAGCCTGAAACTACAAACCTTACCTTTTCCATACTTTTTAAAATATTTCTAAAAATTACAAGATCTGAAAAAAATAAACATCAGAATAATCACATAATGCACACATGCACAATGCTACAACAGTAATACTAAAGAGTCAGTACATATTACATTCTACAGTAACTCACATGATACTGTTAAATGATTTATTTTATCCACCAGTGTCTTTTTCTCTTCCTGTCCTTTTCGCAGCAATTCCTCCATTCGCCTGTTTTCATCTAACATTGGTACCCGTTCTGTCACTAAGCGTGTGTGGTCATGGGTGAGGCGTGAGTGGTCGTGTCGCACATGAATCAGCTCCTTGTAGAGCCTGTCACGTTCATCTCTCATGTGATGGAACAGACGGTGTTGTTCAGCAAGGTCTGATTCACAGCTTATAAGTTTAGACTGAAAGAGAAATGAAATTTGCTCTCTAACTAACATATGTAACAAGTGCAAAAATCAAAAAAAGGTTTTCAACTATAATACACAACCAAAAATAATCTTGACACTTCCAAAGACAAGTTCAAATTAAAAAAAACTCCACTCATTTACTTTTGAAAATCTTAATAACTTAAAAAAAAAAATGAAATGTTATTATTCACCTTTGTGCGTTGCAGCTTTTGTGTGAGTGTTTCTGCCGTGTTGAGAACATCTTCCTCCAAGAGGCGATTGGTCTTCTCAACATCGTGGAGTTCCTTGGTGAGGTCTGTGTTCTCGTCAGCTAATTCTACAGCTCTGTTCATGGCTTCATGTGTATCTCCAAGAATATCTGGTGACATGAATGGAATATTTTGAGAACAGAAAGAAAAAAAAAATCTTTAAACATGAAAAATCCATTCAAAAAAATTCTCACAACTTACTCTGAACCTTAATAATGAAGAATATAACAAGTGTGCTACATAATTAACTTTTCTGCATCTTAGTCTTACTTTTAAGCTTATTCTCCAGTTGTATGTTGGTCTTAGTGAGGAGATCATTGTGAAGCTGCAGCTGGTGGAGGTGTTCATGAGCTGCATGGATGCGATTGTCCTCAAGCACAGCTGCTACCGTCCGCCCTCCCTCCAACAAACCCTGGAGCCTTGAGATCTCTGATTCTCTGGATGCAACCTAAAAAGAGGTGCTTTTCATTAATTATAAGCTCATGGTATATTTTAATGGTATCATTTACAAATCACACTACTCTCCTCTATTTAGATATATTCAGACTAAACAGTCTAAACATACAGCTTCATATTTAATGTACATCAATATTAGTGTTCTATGTAATGCAGATCTGTAAAATCCTTTGCAGAGATTTTACAATAAAGCTATTAGGGAGTATTTTTTTACATCATGTAAGTACTACCATCTAGAAAAGATCGTCTATAGTTTCATATCCCGATGAATGTAAAAACAACTAAACAGAAGAGACAGGCAATTGTCAGATGGTAAACAATGCTGATGAATATGATAAAGACTGTATACTGCAGTCTAGTATAGTGTCTCCAAGTCAAACCTCAATTAATATTTTCTCTGTAAAGCTAAGTACTAAAGCTTCTATATTATTTTGTAACACAGACTCTAGTACAGCAATTACAAATCAGGTTTCAGTGTCTGGCTTCCTTGTCAAGTTAAGGGATAATTCTTCAGTATCATTCTCATTACCACTCACTTGTTTCCTGAGAGTGGAGCATTGGTTTTCGTACTCCTTGGCCTGTCGCTGACTGCGTTCTGCTTCCTGCTGTAGGTCAAGGAGCTTTTGGTCTGTCATGCGCAAAAGATCAGCAAGGTAGGCATCGTTGTTATTCTGCTGACGACCTGCACCAGCAGCACACCCGCACCTGTTCACACACGTAATTAAAGAATATACTTCCCTGGTAAAATTGAAGCTAAATCACAGCATCCACACAAGCATCTCCTCAGGAGTATATATGCTATATTTTTGCTGCACTGAAGATCATCATTTTGTTCTTTATTGCTAAGATGCCCTGGGATGTAGCTTGATCAACTGTTTCCAGAGAGAATGATGAGGAGGATTGTAACATATCTTCTCTTTAGTTTCTTTATCTCTTTTTAAACAATGTCTCATGCTTTTATATAACTTTGTCCTTTTCTATTTCCAGGACTTCCTTATCATTTACAAAAATCTGCAGAAGGTGAAGTTTCAAAAAAGGACAAAAGACAAGCAAAGTTTAGAAGCGAATTAAGCAATGTGGATTCAAACATGATGGTGAAAAGCAAATATCTACTAAACCTGGCTACTCGGCAACTAAGCTTACAAATATGTTCTTTTTCAACAGCGTTAAAGTCTCCAATAGAATGGCTTAATATAAGCGACTAATTTCCTCAAACTTCTATATTTCCTAAAAAAAACAAAAAAACTTGAAGTATGTTCTGAATGAAACAAATAAAATTTTTACCACTTTTAACCATGAATACAATAGAAAAAGCTGACAGAGCTTGTGATGCAATCCAGTTCACTAAACAACCTTAATATTTAAACAAAATTATATATACTTATCTCCAAATATAAAAAGTATACAACATATTTTTGTACACGATGCATGCTGAACAAATTGTAAATAAAACAACAAAATGAAGAAAAAGAAAACGCAGGAATATATCAAAGGCACTTTTGCTATATTACTATATTGCTATATTCAGAGAATGAAGAAACAACACAGCAACAAGACTCTCATCATATTTTGTATATTCTCTTGCTCATATTCCTTTGTTGTTTATTTACCACATGACTTACTTTGAACACTTGTTACAGGAAGACATGTTGTTCTCTGGAAGATGAGATGTGATTTCAAGGCGCTGACGCTGAAAAGGTACAGGCTTTCTGCGACCACCTGCGAGAGAAGTGATGTCAGCGCTTTGAGCTTTGCTGCTGTAATTAGCACTTTTTTCCTATGCCTTTTTATTATTATCATTATTATTTTTTTGCATCATTGCCTCGCTGAGTTTCTTTCTTGTTTCTCTCTTTCTCTTTCTCTTTCTTTCTCTTTCTCTTTCTCTTTCTCTTTCTCTTTCTCTCTCTCTCTCTCTCTCACACACACACTCACAAACACACACTCACACACAAACACACACACACTCACATACACACACTCACTCACAAACACACACTCACTCACAAACACACACACTCACTCACAAACACACACACTCACTCACAAACACACACTCACTCACAAACACACACACACTCACTCACAAACACACACACACTCACTCACAAACACACACACACTCACTCACAAACACATACACACTCACTCACAAACACACACACACACTCACTCACAAACACACACACACTCACTCACAAACACACACACACTCACTCACAAACACACACACACTCACTCACAAACACACACACACTCACTCACAAACACACACACTCACTCACAAACACACACACACTCACTCACAAACACACACACACTCACTCACAAACACACACACACTCACTCACAAACACACACACACTCACTCACAAACACACACACTCACTCACAAACACACACACACTCACTCACAAACACACACACACTCACTCACAAACACACACACACACACTCACTCACAAACACACACACACTCACTCACAAACACACACACACACACTCACTCACAAACACACACACACTCACTCACAAACACACACACACTCACTCACAAACACACACACACTCACTCACAAACACACACACACTCACTCACAAACACACACACTCATTCACAAACACACTCATTCACAAACACACTCATTCACAAACACACTCATTCACAAACACACTCATTCACAAACACACTCATTCACAAACACACTCATTCACAAACACACTCATTCACAAACACACTCATTCACTTACAAACACACACTTAAACACATACACACACACACACACACACACACACACACACTCACACTCATTCACTCACTTACTCACTCACTCATTCCCTCCCCCCCACCATCTAACCTACCCACCCATCCACTCCCTCACACACACACACACACACTCACCCACCCTCTCACTTATTCACTCACTAACTCACTCACTCACTCACCCTCTAACTCACTCACTCACCCACCCACCCCCTCACTCACTCACTCCATCCACCCATCAATCCAATCACCCACCCACTCACTCACTCACTCACTCACTCACTCACTCACTCACCTACCCACCCACCCACCCACTCACTAACACTCACTCACTCAACCACCCACCCACCCACTCACTCATTCACTCCATCCACCCATCAATCCAATCATCTATCCACTCACTCACCTACCCACCCACCAACCCTCTCACTCACACTCACTCACCCACTCACTCACTTACTTACTCACTAACTCATCCACCCACCCACTCACTCACTCACTCACTCACTCTCCTTCCTTCTTTATATAACCACACTTCCCCTTCCTTATACTTCATCACTCCACCCTTCCTAAATTAGCAATTCTCTCTGCCTCCTTTCCACATTTCCTTTAAACTACCCATTTCATCCTCTTCTTATACACATACAAACACACATATCCACACGCAATAACTTCCACGAACACAAACAAACAAACACCACGCCCATTTCACCATATCTCCATTTCCTATACTCTTATATGTAAATAGAATACCCATTGTAATTAATGGAATAAAGTGTTTGAATTTGAATTTAAATCTAATACTCACCAACAAAGTCTACCTAATAGGTCCCTGCCTCATGGACAACCCAATTAAAAAAATCATCACAATCCCTCTGTAACTTTCGGCTTAATCTTGCTATCAATCTGATTCCAACAAACAAAACAAACAAACAAACAAACACCACTGAAAAACACAACCTTCGCGAAAGCTATTAAAAAATAGAATAACTAGAAACCGAAGAGAAAGAAAGAAAGAAAGAATGGAAGAAAGAAAGAAGAAAAGAAAAAAGAAAGAAAAAGAAAGGAAGAAAGAAAGAAGGAAAGAACGAAAGAGAACGAAAAAGAAAGAAAGATATAAAGAGAAAGAAAAAGGAAGAAAGAAGGAGAGAAAAAAAGAAAGACAAGAAAGAAAGAGAAAGAAACAAACAAAGAAAGAGAGAGAAAGAAAAGAAAAAAAGAAAAAAAAAGAAAGAAAGACAGAAAGAGAGAGAAAGAAAAAGAAAGAGAGAGACAGCGAGAGAAAGAAAGAAAAATAAAGAAAGAAAAAAAGGAAAAGAAAAGAAAAAAAGAAAAAAGAAAGAAAAGAAAAAACAGAGACGAGAAAGAGCCCTCCCGACCTGGGGTACTGATGACAGCTTGGAGGTTCTTCTCCTGCAGCTGAAGGATCTTGTCGCTCTTCCTCCTCGACTCGGCCTCCAGGACCTCGATCTGCCGCTGGTACTCCCCGGCCAGGAACCGCAGGTCACGGTTCTCCTTCTCTAGCTTCTGCAGGGCATTCTGGAGCTCTGTTGGTGGAGGCGGTGTTAGGATTCTCGCTATTCATCGACCCATCCACTCATTCACTCACCCACTCACTTATTCATTCATCAATCTACCCACCCACTCACTTACTTACACATCCACTCACTCACTCACCCACTAACTCACTTGCTCACTCACTCATCCACTCACTCAACTTACCCACCCATCCACTCACTCACTCACTCACTCACTCCCTCACTCATTCATCGACCCACTCACCCTTCGCTGTATATCTTCACTGTCATTACCATTACGTCCAAGTTAACTGACTGTTTTGCATATTAGTTTCTTAAAGACGATATAAAATGACTGAGAATTTGATATTGCTCCCTGCCCATAAAAAACACACATTAATCAAAGTGATCACCACCCTTAAATAAAACGGCTTCTCTCATTCATCCGTTCCACACTCACACGCGCGCAAAGTACCCCATATCCCCCCACCCCCTCCTCACGCCCATCCCCCCTAACCACCCAACCACCTACAACCCCCCTTCCTCCTCCTCCCTCCTCACGCCCACCCACCCACCCACCCAACCACCAACCACCCCATATTTCCCCCTTCCCCTCCCCCCTCCTCACGCCCAACCAACCCACCCACCCAACCACCCCATATTTCCCCCCTACCCCTCCCCCCTCCTCACGCCCAATCCCCATAACCACCCAACCCCTCCCACCCTATATTTCCCCCTTTCCACCTCCCCCCTCCTTACGCCCACCCCGCCCCCTAAACCACCCAACCACCCACCCCACCCTCCCCCCCCCTCCCAACCCTCCCAAACCACCCAACCCTCCATTACCTTTACTATGCTTCTCGTTATGTTCCCTGAGTCCAATGTTCTCCATGTGCAGGGCGTTCAGCTGCGTCAGGAGCCGCCCGTTCTCCTCCCTGTACGGAGCCAGGCTGGCCGACACCTCCTCACATGTCTGGAAGGGAAGATCAGTCAAGATAGGTCATGCACCGCGCTGGGAAAATGGCTATTACCTTCAATTAAGTTATTATCGCGTTTATCGGCGTGTTTTTTTTTTTTTTTTTTTTTTTTTTTTTTTTTTTTTTTTAGTCTTGGCTGCAATATGTCTGCTACACGATAAATGTGAGAAAATAGGATGAATCATTATTAAATGTTCTGCCTAGGATATAAATTACAAACTTTCGACTTGCACTTGCCGTATAAATGGTATGAATGAGAATGAATATCTTCAAAACACAAGAGTTGTATTTGATGGATTTCGAACATACATCTTCCTCAGAAATGTATTTCTGACGAAGATATATTCGAAACCGGTTAAATGCATCTCTTGCATTGTGAAGTTCGCTCTCATTCGTCCCTTTTAAACATTCGTCAACATAAATACGGTTCACTTACACCCTACATATCACCAACGAATTCCCCAAACGCACACACAAAACAAAAGATACACACAGTAGCATAACTACACCAACTCCTCCCACTAACGGATAGCAAAACCAGGAGCGATCCAAGCTAGCACACGCTCCCGCCGCCGAACAAAATCAATTTCATCAAACATTCATACCAAAAATGCACAGAAAAAGGCTCCACCCGCAACATGACATCATCATTCTCCATTTTCAGATCCTTTCAACTCCCATCGATGTAAAAGACCATAACGCACGAAACAAGCCATAAAACCGTTTGGAAGATTTTCAAACAGATCGTAAAATACCGCAAAGAAATGGTACTTGATAAAGAAACCAAAATTGCATAGATAAAAGATGCATGTCCTAACACGAACATGCAAGACATACCACCTGTCCAAGTAAAAAAAAAAATGAAAAAAAAATACATGAGCAGTAATTCATTCCAATTTATTTTTAACATTTCTCACGCCCATACAACAAACATTGAGAAACTCCTATATCAGTGCTACAATACTGATATTATCAATACGAGAACAATACAAATACACAGAAAGACATGATAATAACTATAATAAGACTCATTTGTTTTATCAACATCCCATAAAAATATATATACAATCTAATCCATAAA
>NC_091551.1:52101925-52104425 GCF_042767895.1 Penaeus vannamei
ACAACCTTCACGACACCCGATCTAACGAAAAGGTTATAGTGAATAATAGAAAAAGACACTACACTCCCCCCCCCCCCTCCCTTTTTCCACCTCCCCCGCTAACCTACACTCGCAAGCGTCACAATGGCGGCCCAGGAATTGAATCGTCACACTCCCAATTTTCTCGCGGCTGGAACGAAATATCGAGGGATGAAAGAAAAGAAAAGGCTCGAAAAAAAAAATAATACATTCAGTCACCGTCAATCACTTTTGTTTCTCGTCGCCATAAAGTGATAAAAAGACAGAAGAAAAAAAAAAAAAAAAACACGAGACTGAAAACCCCCTCTCGATCGCCCTTCGCCTCAGTTGCCTAATGCGAATTACCTCCCCGTATTTTACGACATTCCTCGACGAACCCACATCATTCCTTCCTTTCCCCCCCCCCCCCCTCCTTTTCTTTTACACTTTTCTTCTTTCTCCCTTACTCCTTTGTCTCAAAACTCTAAAAAAAACACACACAATCCATCACGAGTTAACAATGGCAGCTGCACGTACTACAATTACTATCATTATTACGAGCTTGAATGGCCACTCCGCGACGGAACCACTCGTCATCGATCAGCTGTTCGGCCGCGTCATCGATCAGCTGTTCGGCCGCGTCATCAATAAACCTCTTCAAATAATCGCATGAGACAAAGGCTCTGCGATTCGGAAAAGGCGAGGACACGGAAGGGAAAACAAAGACGACACACAGAAGAGACAAAAAATAAACACCAATTGATACTCATTTCTTGAAAATTAGTCCGTCAAGAAAGAAAACAATCTCCCCCAAAAAAACAAAAATAAATAAATAAAAATGAAGGACAAAGAAAAACCGGGAAAGGATTTCAGAAATAGAAACAAACCATAAACAACAAACAACAAAAGAAAAATAACCATAAAAGAGAAAATAAGAAAAAAAAAAACAAGGGGTAGGAAAGTCCGGTGAAATTGGCATGGGAAAAATTGAAGAGAGTGACAAGCAGATTACCGATCACGTGAGCGAACGAATAAGAGAATAAGGAAAAACAGATAAAAATTGACGAAGAAGACGAGAAAAGGGGAGGCAGGTGACCTAGAAGGGAAGGGGGAGAGACCGACCAGGATGAGAAGAAAGGGAGGCAGAGGAAAATAAATGAAACAGACGAGAGAGAGGGGGCGAAAGGGGAGGGAGAGGGAGACGGAAATAGAAAGAGGGAGACAGGAATAAAAATAAAATTTAAAAAAAGTGAAAACAAGATAAAAAAGGCGATTACAGAATGACGAGAGTGAGAGATGAGAGAGAGAGAGAGAGAGAGAGAGAGAGAGAGAGAGAGAGAGAGAGAGAGAGAGAGAGAGAGAGAGAGAGAGAGAGAGAGAGAGAGTCACAAAAAAAATTAAAAATTAAAACAAGATAAAAAAGACGATTACAAAATGATGACGAGAGGCAGAGCATGAAAAAAAAACACTGACAAGAGAGGGCAAGAGGAGGGGAGGGGAGGAAAAGGGAGGGAAGGGAAGGGAAGGGGAAGGGAAAGGAGGGAAGGGAAGGGGAGAGAGGGGAAGGGAAAGGAAGGGATGGGGAGGGGAGGAGAGGAGAGGGGAAGGAAGGGAAGTAGAGGGGTGGGGAGGCGAGGAGAGGAAAGGGAATGGAAGGGATGGGGTAAGGGAGGAGAGCAGAGGGGAGGGAAGGGGATAGGAAAGAGGAGAAAGGAAGGGGAAGAGAGGGGAGGGGAGGAGAGTGGAGGGAAAGGGAGGGGATAGAAGGGAAAGCGAGGAGATGGAAGGGAAGGGGTAGGGAGGGGAGGGGTGGACTGGGAAGGGAAGGGAAGAGATGGGGTGGGGCGGGACGAGAAGGGAAGGGAAGAGGTGGGGAGGGACGGAAGGGCAGGAAAGGAAAGAGAGAAAACGGTGAAAGAGGGGAAAGGGTGGAAGAGATGACACAGAAGGGGGAGGGAGGAGACGACAGCGCCGAAACGCAGCAACACAAAGCGGCGCCCGAAATGACCCTCGTCACGCACGCCGAGGATCAAGTCCCGAGATATTCCCGGAGATACCGGCTGGCCCTCGAGGGAGACGCCCGGTGCCGCGACCCAGTGCCACGACCCAGTGCCACGACCCGTGTTAATGCGGTCCTCTCGTGCCGCTCCCCCCACGACCCCCTCTCCGGCCGTGACTCACTCTGCCAGCGAGGTCGTTTCTCGTCTCTCCGCAAACGACCATTTATTCGAATTTACGACGACCAATGCGGGTCCTCCCAAGCAGCTGAGTGAGTGAGTGAGTGAGTGAGTGAGTGAGTGAGTGTGTGTGTGTGTGTGTGTGTGTGTGTGTGTGTGTGTGTGTGTGTGTGTGTGTGTGTGTGTGTGTGTGTGTGTGTGTGTGTGTGTGTGTGTGTGTGTGTGTGTGTGTGTGTGTGTGTGTGTGTGTGTGCGTCCGTGCGTGTGTGTACGTGCGTGTGTACGTGTGTGTGTACGTGCGTGTGTACGTGCATGCGTATGTACGT
>NC_091551.1:52109425-52114425 GCF_042767895.1 Penaeus vannamei
CCCCCCCGACTCAGCAGAAACACCCCCAGCCCGACATACACCCCCCCCCCCCGACTCAGCAGAAACACCCCCAGCCCGACATACACCCCCCCCCGACTCAGCAGAAACACCCCCAGCCCGACATACACCCCCCCCCCTGACTCAGCAGAAACACCCCCAGCCCGGACATACACCCCCCCCGACTCAGCAGAAACACCCCCAGCCCGACATACACCTGACTCAGCAGAAACACCCCCAGCCCGACATACAACCCCCCCCCCGACTCAGCAGAAACACCCCCAGCCCGACATACACCCCCCCCCCCCCGACTCAGCAGAAACACCCCCAGCCCGACATACACCCCCCCCCCCCCGACTCAGCAGAAACACCCCCAGCCCGACATACACCCCCCCCCAACTCAGCAGAAACACCCCCAGCCCGACATACACCCCCCCCCCCCGACTCAGCCCCCCGACTCAGCAGAAACACCCCCAGCCCGACATACAACCCCACCCAACACATACACGCGCCAGGATTTCCCGCTACGACGATTCCGCTATATTTAGCATCTAGCACCACCACCCCCTATTCCCCCCCCCCCTCCCCCTTCGGCAATTAGCGGTTCTTGCTATCTGCGAATACGATCTCTCCCCAACAAGCAAGGGGAAGGGGGATTTTTTCAGCGGCGATGACAGTCCATGGGGAAGGGCTAGATCAGTAGCAACTAGAGGAGGTGTCATGGCCTCTGTTTTGACGATTGTTCAATGGAAATATAACCGTTAAAATCATTATTTCCCATCATTTTTTGAAAATTGAAGAGATCAAGATGACCTCTCTCCCTCCTCCTCGTTCGCCTTCTCTACCCGCCTCACCCTCACCCCTCCCTCTCCCACCCCTCTCCTTTCTCTTCTTCCCTCCTCATCCCCTCTCATTATTCCCCATCCTTTTCCGAAAGCTGAAGAGACCAAAATGACCTCTCTCCCTCCTCCTCGTTCGCCTTCTCTACCCGCCTCACCCTCACCCCTCCCTCTCCCGCCCCTCTCCTTTCTCTTCTTCCCTCCTCATCCCCTCTCATTATTTCCCATCCTTTTCGAAAACTGAAGAGACCAAAATGACCTCTCTCCCTCCTCCTCGTTCGCCTCCTGTACCCGCCTGACCCTCACCTCCCCCTCTGGCACCTCTCTCCTTTCTCTTCTGCCCTACTCATCCCCTCTCATTATTCCCCAGCCTTTTTCGAAAACTGAAGAGCAAAATGACCTCTCTCCCTCCCCCTCGTTCGCCTTCTCTACCCGCCTCACCGTCACCCCTCCCTCTCCCGCCCCTCTCCTTTCTCTTCTTCCCTCCTCATCCCCTCTCATTATTTCCCATCCTTTTCGAAAACTGAAGAGCAAAATGACCTCTCTCCCTCCTCCTCGTTCGCCTTCTCTACCCGCCTCACCCTCACCCCTCCCTCTCCCACCCCTCTCCTTTCTCTTCTTCCCTCCTCATCCCCTCTCATTATTCCCCATCCTTTTCCGAAAGCCGAAGAGACCAAAATGACTTCTCTCCCTCCTCCTCGTTCACCGTCTCTACCCGCCTCACCCTCACCCCTCCCTCTCCCACCCCTCTCCTTTCTCTTCTTCCCTCCTCATCCCCTCTCATTATTCCCCATCCTTTTCCGAAAGCCGAAGAGACCAAAATGATCGACCACATTCACAAAAGCATCCGTAACTTTTGTGACGTCATCAAAACAAACCCCCACGTGCTTTGGTGACGTCATCAAAACAAACCCCCACGTGCTTTAGTGACGTCATCAAAACAAACCCCCACGTGCTTTGGTGACGTCATCAAAACAAACCCCCACGTGCTTTGGTGACGTCATCAAAACAAACCCCCACGTGCTTTGGTGACGTCATCAAAACAAACCCCCACGTGCTTTTTTTTCCCCAACAACAGAATCAGACGGCATGAGACCTCCTCGAGTTGCTCCTGATCTAAAGCCTTCCCCGACAGTCCGCGCCAGACAAACAGACAAACAAACTAAAATGACTGGTTGTTTGCTAACGTCGCTGGCTACCTTATGAGAAGGTCGTTTGCATGACCCGAGTGCATGGATGAATACGCACACAAAGGAGTTAATAAAACAGCTGATTGGACATTAAGTGAAATAACGAGCAGAGAGAAATATGAACCTGATGAACAAAAGAATACAAAGACCATGATGAACAAAAGAATACAAAGACCATGCTTAATTCTGCCCTGGTCATCGTCAATCCATCAAATTCAATTTCCTCCAAAATGACGCTCCCCTTAAAAAAAAAAGTTCATAATCCCCTCCCCTTAAAAAATAAATAAATAAATAAAAAATAAAAATCTAAAAAAATAATAATTTCCCAGACAATTCATCATACCTAAAAAAAATACCTTCCCAGAAAGTTCATTATACCTATAAAAAAAAGATAACAATTTCACAAACTTTAGTTCATCGTACTTAAAAAATAATAATAATAATCCCAAGACACTTCATCATACCTAAAAAATATATAAGTTCCCAGACAGCTCATCATACCTAAAAAAATTAAGTTCCCATACAGTTCATCATACCTAAAAATAATAAATTCCCAGTTCACCGTACCTTAATAAAGTTCATTATACCAAAAAAAATAATAACAATAATTTCCCAGAAAGTTCATCATACTTAAAAATAATAATAATAATAATAATAATAATAATAACTAAATAAATTAAAAATAATGAAAAAAATAATAACTAAACAAATTAAAAATAATGAAAAAAATAAAATAAATAAATAAATAAATAAATAAATAAATAAATAATAAAAAAAAACAATAGCTCATTTCCCAGACAGTCCACCACCTCCAAACCCCCCCCGCCCCCGCCCCCCACCCACCCCACTCCCCCGGGCCAGCAGCCATCAACTCGAAACCACGCCCCACACAACGCAGGACCTTCCGAACGTGTAACGACGCACCTTAACCGACCCCCCCCCCCCCCGATATTACGCCGTGTATCAAGGAAAAGCACGATGCTTGTACACCCCCCTACCCCTCTACCCCCATACCTATCCCTTACCCCTCCTCCTCACCCTCTTTCATCGCCGTCCTTGCCCCCCTCCTCCTCGCCCCTCTCCTTTCCCTTCCTCATCCTAATTGCCCCCTCCTCTCCTTCGCCCACCTTCTCACCCTGTCCCACCCTCCTTTCCCTCTCCCACCCCTCTCCCTCCTCCTCGTTCACCTTCTCCCCCTTCCTCTCCCTCCTCTTCCTCCTCCCACCCCTCTCCCCTCCTCCACTTCCCACCACTCCCTCCCACCCTCTCTCACTCCCCTCCCTCTCCCACTCTCCCCTCTCCTCCTCGCCCCCTCTTCACTGCCCTCCACTCACCCTCCTTCTCCCCTCTCCTCTTCCCCTCCTCACCCTCTCCCCTCTCTCACCCCTCTCCCCTCCTCTCCCTCTCCCCCCTCTTCAACCCCTCTTCTCGAGCTATTAACCGACAGCTATAATCAACCCCCATTAACATTGCAGAGTATTCAATGTGAAGAGAAGGAGAAGGAGGAGAAAGAGAAAGGAGAAAAACTCCGAGGAATAAGAGAGAGGGAAGAAAAACTATGGACAGAAGGAGGAGGAGAAAAAAAAAGTAGGAGAGAGAGCAAGAAATAAAACTATACAGAAGAAACGAGTGAGAGAGAAGAAAAAACAATGTAAAGAGAAAGATGGAGAAGGAAAAAACTAAAAAGAGGAGAAAGATTAAAAAATAACAGAACGTGTAGAAAAAAAAAACGAACAAGAAAGCGAGTAAAATAAATAAATAAATAAATAAATAAAAAACAATAAAAAAAAATAAAAAGGGACCCGCTCTTTGGCACTGGCACTCTCCCTCCCGCAGTCCGCGACATATTCCACGGGTGGGGTGTGGGGGTGGGGGGGAGGGGTGCCATTACGGACAAGAAGGACGGCAACGTGGATGGTAAACATGGCACCTTCCCTGTGATTACGCTAAGTGGATCGCCTTCAATCTCCAAACTCCTCCTCCTCCTCCTTCCCCTCCCCTTCTCCCCTCCTCCTTCCCTTCTCCCCTTCTCTCTGCCTCCTTCCCCTCCCCTTCTCCCCTCTTCCTTCCCCTCCCCTTCTCTCCTCCTCCTTCCCCTCCCCTTCTCCCCTCCCCTCCCCTCTCTCCCCTCCCCTTCCCTCCCTTCCCCTCCTCCTTCCTCCCCTTCTCCCCTTCTCTCCTCCTCCTTCCCCTCCCCTTCTCCTCTTCCTTCCCCTTTCCCCTTCTCCCCTCTTCCTTCCCCTCCCCTTCTCTCCTCCTCCTTCCCCTCCCCTTCTCCCCTCCTCCTTCTCCCCTTCCCCTTCTCCCTCCTCCTTCCCCTCCCCTTCTCCCCTTCTTCCCTCCTCCTTCCGCTCCCCTTCTCCTCCTTCTCTCCTCCTCCTTTCCTCCGCTCCCTTCTCCTCTTCTCTCCTCCTCCACCCCATGCTCCTTCTCTCCTCCCACTCCTCCTCTCCTTCCCTCCCCTTCCCTCTCCCGCCTCCTTCCCTCCCACCACTCTCCTCCCCTTCCCTCCTTTCCCCGCTTACATCCCTCAGCACTCTCCCTCCCCTTCTTTGCTCACTCTCCTCACCCCTTCTCCCTTCCCCTCTCCCTTCCCCCCTCCTCCCCTCCCTCTTCTTCCCTCCCCGTGGCACCTCCTTCCTCCTTGCCGCGGTGCCATTCTTTGTGTGCCGAGGGAGGTCGGCTGCACGCAGGGCAACGAGGGAGAAGGGTGAGGAGAGCGGGGCAGAAAAGGAGAAGAAGAAGAAAGAGGGGTAGAAAGAGGATGGAGTAAGAGAGGGAGGAGGGAGAGGAGGGATGAGAGAAAGAGAGAGGAAGAGAGATGAAAGAGGAGAAGATGAGAGAGAGAGAGAGAGAGAGAGAAGAGGAGAGAGAAGGAGAGAGAGAGAGAGAAGAGAGAGAGAGAGAGAGAGAGAGAGAGAGAGAGAAAGAAAAAGAGAAAGAGAAGAGAGAGAGAGAGAGAGTGAGGGAGAAA
>NC_091551.1:52126925-52136925 GCF_042767895.1 Penaeus vannamei
CGACCTGACCCCCAGACCCCAAGGCCCCCTCGACCCGACCCCCAGACCCCAAGGCCAACTCCTCAGATCAACCAAGACGTTAATATCGAACGTCTTATACTCCGGACATGGGAGAGGGGGAGGAGGGAGGGAGAGGGGAGAGGAAAAGGAACGAGAGACTACCCCCCTCTCCCCTTCCAACTCTTCTAATCCCCCTACCAAACCTCCCCTCCCCTACTTTACCCCTCCCCTACTTTACCTTACCCTCCCCTACCTTACCTTACCCTCCCCTCCTCTCCCTACAGGAACGAGAGACTACCCCCTCCCCCTACAACTCTTCTAATCCCCCTACACCAAACCCTTCCCTCCCCTCCCCCCCCCTACCTTCCCCCCTACCCTCCCCTACCTTATCCCTACCCTCCTCTACCCTTACTTTAGCCTCCTCTAGCTGCCTTTCCTTACCTTAACCTTACAGCACCCTTCCCTCGCCTCCCTACAGGAACGAGAGGCTACCCTACCTCTTCCCTCCCTGTACCCTACCATCCCCTGACTTGAAGCTTACCCCTACCCTACCCTTACCCTACCCTACCCTCCCTTACCCTCCTACCCTCCCCTACTACCTCTACCCCCTAGCCTTACCTTACCCTCCCCTCCCACCAACCCTACCCTTACTCCTACCCCTTCCCCCTTCCCTACCCCCATCCTACCCTACCCTACCTCCTCATCCCTACTTTCTCTACCCTACCCTCCCCCTTCCCTACTCTACCCTACCCTCCCCTACCTACTCTAGCATCTACCCTCCCCTCCCCTCCCCTCCAACCCTCCCCCTCAACCCCTTCCCCTTCCCCACTCCCCGCTCCTCCCTCGAAGTAAGAAACCTGAAGAAAAAAAAAAATCCTTTTCAAACCTCGGACTCGATCTGGCGAGAGGCGCCGGCCATCGGGTCCCGGCCTCGCGTGCGCTCGAGACGGAGACGCCAGCGCGGCCACGAAATTTCATTATTCGGTTCTATCTGCCATGAGAACCGCCGGGAACCCCATTCTATCTGCCATGAGGGCCCCCGGAACCCCCCCCGTTCTATCTTCCATGAGAACCTTCCAGGAACCCCATCCCTCCTGCTCTATCTACCATTTCCACCAACCGGGACCCCGCTCCTACCACCTCCCTCCCCTACTTCCATGAGACCTTCCCCGGGAACCCCGTTCCTCTGCCATGAAAAATGTCTGAACCCCTCCTATCTACTTCCGCATAACCGCCGGGAACCCCCTACCACCTCCTGTCCCCCTACTTCTTTACTTCCTAACCCCAATGTCTGCTCCCTATCTAACTTCCCATGCTCCCCACCCCCTCCCACCTCCCCCCTCTATTTCCTACCTTCCCCACTAACTGGCCCATCACTCTACTCCTATCTAATTCCCCATACCCCCCTCCTCCCACCTCCCCCCTACTTCCTGCGACCTTCCTAACCCCCTGTCTGCTTCACTATCTACTTTCCATACCCCCCTCCCACCTCTCCCTACTTCCTGCCTTCCTAACCCCTGTCCTCTACTCTCTATCTAATTCCCATATAACCCCCCTCCACCTCCACACACTACCTCCACCCTACTTTCTGCCTTCTCTAACCCCAATCCTCTACTCCTATAAACTGCTTTCCCATAAGCCCCCTCCCCACCACTCCTCCCTGCTAGCTTCCTGCTCCACTTTAAAACCCCATCCTCACTCCTATCTAACTTCCCATAACCCCCCCTCACTCCACCTCCCCCCTACTTCCTACCTTCCCTAACCCCCCCAATCGTCTACTCCCTATCTACCTTTCCCTTAACCCCCTCCTACCACCTCTTCCCTACTTCCTGCCTTCCCTAACCCCATCACTCTACTCCTATCTAATTCCCACATACCCCCCTCCTACCACCTCCTCCCCCTACTTCCTACCTTCCTAACCCCAATGTCTACTCCTATCTACTTTCCATAACCCCCCTACCACCTCCCTCCCCTACTTCCTACCTTCCCTAACCCCATCACTCTGCTCCCTAAATCTACTTCCCCACTAACCCCCCTCCTCCCACCTCCCTCCCCTACTTCCTACCTTCCCTAACCCCAATATCTACTCCTATCTAATTCCCCTTAACCCCCCTCCTCCTCCCACCCCCCCCCCTTCTTTCCTACCTTCCCAAACCCCTGTCCTCTCCCATCCTATCCACTCTCATCTTCTATTTCTATCTACCCTTCGCCCCCTTTCTTCCTATCCTATCTCTCACCCGCTCCCCCCCATCCCTCCCTCTCCTCCTCAAGTCACCCTCCCCCACCTGCTCCTGCTATCTCTCACTCGCTTCCCATCATCCCTCCCCTTCCTCCAATCTCCCCCTCCCCCCTCCCCTCCCATCTACCCCTCCCCCTCCCTAACTACCTCTCCCCTTACCTCTACCCTTTCTCTCTACTCCCCTCTTTCTTTCAATCTCCCTCCCATCCTATACCTCTATTCTTACCTCCATCCTCTATCCTTATCTCTCTACTCCCTTTGTTCATTTACTGTCTCTCCACTCCCTTTCTTTCTCTTCTGCCCTCCCACTTCCATATCCTCTATCCTTATCTCTCCTACATTCATCCCTTCCAAAAATCATCGTTCCTTTACTCTGTCTCTCACCCCATTGCCTCCTATTCTTCCCACCTCCTCCTATCACCTCCCCCCACCACACACCCCAACGCCCAACATGAACACCCAACCACGCCACACCCACTCCTCCCACCTCCTCCCCCCACCTTCCCCACCACACCCAACACCCAAAACAGACACCCAACCCACCCACCCCACTCCCCTCCACCTCCCTCCCCTCCCCCACCTCCCCACCACACCCAACACTTCCAAACATGAACACCCAACCCACCCCACCCACTCCCCTCCCACACTCCTGCCCCCCCACCCTCCCCCACCACTACAGACGCCCAAAACAGAACAACCCCACCCACCCTCCCTCCTACCTCCTTATCTCTCTACTCCACACTTGTTCTTTTACATGAACACCCAACCACCCACCCTCCCTCCCACCTCACTGCCCCCCACTCCCCCACCCACTACAGACGCCCAAAACGAGCACCCAACCCACCCACCCACTCCTCCACCACCCCTCCTCCCTCCTTACACCTCCCCCACCACTAACACTTAACATAGACACCCAACCCACCCACCCACTCCCCTCCCACCTCCTGCCCCCACCTCCCCCACCACTACAGACGCCCAAAACGAACACCCAACCCACCCGCACTCCCCTCCTACCTCCTCCTCCGCCCCACCTCCCCCACCACCAGCATGGCACCGGAACACCCCAGCCCCACACCCCACCCACTCACTCCCGCCCACTGCTTATTTTCCACCCCTTACCTCTCCTACCATTCATCCCTTCCAAAAAATCCATTCATCCATCAATCCATCCACCCACTCCCCTCCCACCTCCTCCCCCCACCTCCCCCACCATACCTAACGCCCAACATGAACTTTTGAGACACATAACCAACCCACAGCTTACGACCCCGGTATGATAAGAGGTATAATCCCCACTAAGCCCACCCAGAGACCCACCTCAGAAGCTCCCTGGCGAGTATTATCCAGCACACGAGGGAAAGAAAAAAAAAAAAAATAATAAAAAATAAGAAGAAGAAGAAAAAGAAAAAGAAAAAAGAAAAAAAGAAAAAGAAAAAAGAAAGAAAAAAGAGAAAAAGAAAGAAAAAAAACAAAAGAAAAAAAAGAAAGAAAAATAGAAGAGAAGAAAGAAAAAAAAGTTAATCCGTTTGGTAATGCTCGTAATACCCGTCTTGTGTTTCACTCTGAACGCTCCTTCCCGAGCTATTTGCCGTGTGATAAGTCTATTGAAAAGACCGATATCAAAAGAAACGACATAAAAATAAATGAAAGGCATTTTATTCATAGACATCGTTGATGGAATATTCTTTTGACATCCAAAAGTCAAAAAAATCAAAATAATAAATAAATAAATAAATAAAAGTCTACGGGATACCCCACCGCATTTCACTTACTCCTCGTTATGGCAATCTGTAAGTTATGAAATTATACATCAATACATCACATATGTTATATTTCTGTCTCTCTCCCTCTGTTTGTTTATCTACTTGTCTATCTAGGTATCTATCTATCTGTCTGTTAATGGTAGAAATGAAATGATACAGTTTCTTTATACCAATATTTGGTAAAGAAACTGTGTTATATTTTTCACGATATCTTAGAAATGATAGTTTCTTTACACTAATATTTTTATAATAGAAACTGTATGTTTTATTTTCTATCAATTTTGTTGCAATAATAGTTTCTCTACACCAATAATTTGTAAAGAAACTGTATGTTATATTTTTTCAACGATTTCTTAGATATAATACAGTTTCTTTACACAAATACTTTGAAAAAAATGTAATGTTATATTTCTTAAAGATTTCTAAGAAATGATAGTTTCCTTACCCACCTCCCCCACCACACCCACACCCCAAACGAACAACCAACCCACCCCCCCCTCTCCCTATCTATCTATCCAACCCACTAAGATAGGCTAGGGATAGGTACCGTAATCTTTCAGGAATAAAACCAAACCGACGCATCTACATACCCATAACGAATATAAACCGAAGTCACGCTCTCCTTATCCCGAACGCAATTCCTACAAAACAATAAAAATATCCCCCCCCCCACCCACCCACAAAACGGAAATAAATAAAAATAAAATAAGCATGTCCTACAAAACAATAAAATATCCCCACCCACAAAACGGAAATAAATAAAAATAAAAGAAGCATTTCCTACAAAACAATAAAAATATCCCCCCCCCCACCCACCCACAAAACGGAAATAAATAAAAATAAAATAAGCATTTCCTACAAAACAAATACCCATTTACAAAACGGAAATAAATAAAAATAAAATAAGCATTTCCTACAAAACGGCTTAAAAATATCCCCCCCCCACCCACCCACAAAACGAGAAATAAATAAAAATAAAATAAGCATTTCCTACAAAACGACCGAAAACATCCCCCACCCACCCACAAAACCAAAGTAAATAAAAATAAAAAAGCGATTTTATAAAACAAATAAAAATATCCCCCCCCCCACCCCACCTACAAAACGGAAATAAATAAAAATAAGGCTGTGGCATTTCCTACAAAACAATAAATACACACACCCACCCACCCACAAAGCGAATAAATAAAAATAAAATAAACATTTTCCTACAAAACAATAAAAATACCCACCCCACCCACCCACCACAAAACGATAAATAAAAATAAAATAAGCATTTCTATACAAAAACAATAAAAATACCCCCCCCCCCACTGCCCACCCACAAAACGGAAATAAATAAAATAAAATAAGCATTTCCTACAAAACAATAAAAATATCCCCCCCACCCACCCACAAAACGGGAAATAAATATAAAATAAGCATTTCCTACTAAAAACAATAAAATACCCCCGCCCCACCCCGCCCGCAAGCGAGGCAAAATAAAATAAAAATAAACATTTCCTACAAAATAATAAAAATACCCCCCCACCCCGCCACCACAAAACGGAAATAAAATAAAATCGGCATTTCCTACGAAAACCAAATAAATACCCCCCCACCCACCCACAAACGGAAATAAATAAAAATAAAATAAGCATTTCCTACAAGAAACAATAAATATACACGCACCACAAGGCGAATAAATAAAAATAAATAACGACATTACCTACAAAACAATAAAATATCCCCCCCCGCCCTTACAAAACGGAAATAAATAAAAATAAAATACTCACCACAAAACAATAAAAATACCCCCCCCCCCACCCACCCACAAAACGGAAATAAATAAAAATAAAATAAGCATGTCCTACAAAACAATATGTCCCCCCCACCCGCACGAAAAGCAAATAAATAAAGAAATAAAATAAGCATTTCCTACAAACAATAAAAATATCCCACCACCTGAGGCGAATAAATAAAAATAAAATAAGCATTTCTACAAAATAATAAAAAGCCGCATACCACCCACAAAACGGAAATAAATAAAAATAAAAAGCATTTCTACAAAACAATAAATACCCCCACACACACCCACCCACCCACAAAACGGAAATAAATAAAAATAAAATAAGCATTTCCATACAAAAATAATGAAATACCCCCCACCCACCCACCCACAAAACGAAATAAATAAAAATAAAATAAGCATTTCCTACAAAACAATAAAATACACCATACCCACCCACACAAAACAAATAAACTAAAAATAAAATAAGCATTTCCTCTAAAACAATAAGCCCCGCCCCCCCCCCCACTTACACCCTTACAAAACGGAAATAAATAAAAATAAAACAAGCATTTCCTACAAAACAATAAAAACCGCCCCCCCACCCACCCTGAAACGGAAATAAATAAAAATAAAAGAAGCATTTCTACAAAGCAATAAAAAATACCCCCCCCACCCACAAAGCAGAATAAATAAAAATAAGATAAGCATTCCTACAAAACAATAAAAATATCCCCCCCCCACCCGCCCCACAAAACGGGAAATAAATGAAAATAAAAAGCATTTCCTACAAAACAATAAAAATACCCCCCCTGCCACCCACCACAAAACGGGAAATAAATAAAAATAATAAAATAACATTCCTACAAAACAATAAAAATATCCCCCCCGCCCCTTACAAAACGGAAATAAATAAAAAATAAAATAAACATTTCCTACAAAACAATAAAAAATACCCCCCCACCACAAAACGGAAATAAATAAAAATAAAAGCCAAAGCATTTCCTACAAAACAATAAAAATACCCCCCCACCCCACCCTAAAAACGGAAATATAAAAATAAGATAAGCATTTCCTACAAAACAATAAAAATATCCCCCCCACCCACCCACAAAACGAGAGTAAATAAAAAATAAAATAAGCATTTCCTACAAAACAATAAAAATACCCCCCCCCCCACCCACCCACAAAACGGAAATAAATAAAAATAAAATAAGCATGTCCTACAAAACAATAAAATATCCCCCCCCACAAAACGGAAATAAATTAAAAAAAATAATAAAACGAGAAAAATGAGGAAAATCGACCTCGATCCTGTGACGTGTCGTGGACGTGTTATCAGTCCGAAAATCTCCCCAGACGTGACAGCGGGAGACCTTTTCAGAGCCCCTCGAGCGCCCCAGTCCGACGCGGGGACGATCCCAAATCGGAGCATTCGGACTCTTCGGGTTTCGGGACGGCACGGCAGCGAGGCACACACGCTTACGTACAGAGACACGCACACATACATGTGCAGACGTGCGCTCACCTGTACACACATGTATAATATACTGACATAATAAGCTGAATTCATACAGAGAAACACACACACACACACACACACACACACACCCACACACACACACACACACACACATGCACCACATTTTTTTTTTTTTTTGTATTACACACATACCCACCCACACATACCCCACCATCAGACCACACACCCTTTCCCCCACACACCCTCCCAACCAACCAACCTACCACCGCACACACACCCTCCCCAACCCCCCACCCCACCATCCAGACACATACCACCACCCTCCATGCCTCCCCATACCCTCCCCCAGCTCTTCCGCCCACCTCCCTAACCCGCACACACCTCCCCAACCCCACTCATCCAGACACAACCCCCCTCCCCCCACACACCTCTCCCCCTTACAACCCCCCTCCACCCGCACACACCCTCTTACCCTCAACCCCCACTCCACCCATACCACCCACACCCACCACGCACACTAACGGACCCTCCCACAACCCCCCCTCCACCCACACACAACTGCCCGCCCTCAACCCTCGACTTGCCACACCCCCCCCTGCAACTCCCCTCCCCCCTCCACCCCGCACACACACCCTCCCCCAACCCCCTCTAACCCCATGCCACCACCACTACCCCCCTTCCCACTAACGGACCCCCCTTACAGCCCCCCTCCATACCCCACCACCCTCCCCAACTTTACCCCACTCCCCCCCCATCCCCTACCACCCGCACACTAACGGACCCCCCACAACCCCACACAAACAACACAAACAACAGCGCCGGAAGTACTTTGCGCAAACAACGGAGGTCAACAAATCGCCCTCATTATGAGTCCCTCTCTCCACTCGGCGATTGATGTCAAATGGATTATTCAACTTAATGACTCCTTTTATGGGAGGTCAATCACGCAGATGCTGGTGGGATGAAGGGGGGGGGGGGGGGATGGATGGATGGATGGATGGATGGATGGATGGATGGAGAGGGAATGGATGGATGGAGGGATGGATAATGGATGGATGAGGATGGATAGAGTGGGTGGATGAGAGTGGGTGGATGGAGAAATGAGTGAGCAGTGAGGTGGAGTCAAGTTGAGATCTCAGGATTAATTGGAGTGGTAGACGGATGGATGGAAAGAGATGAGTGAATGAGGTGGGTAGGTGTGGGGTGGATGTCCTCGAGATAGGATGGATGGATGGATGGGTGGTGGAGGGTGGATGGATGGACAGTGACAGGTGGATGAGATAGAAGTAAAGACGATTGATGAATGGTGAATGTAGCAGATGGAATGGGCGGATGGAGAAGGGATGGGTGGATCATGGAGGATGGTGGGATCAGAAAGATGAGGTGAATGTGGATGGAGGATCATGGGTGGATGGAGGATGGGTGGATGGAGGAGATGGGTGGATGGAGAGATGGATGTGGATGGGATAGACGGATTATGGAGGATGTGGGTGGATGGAGGGATGGGTGGATGGAGGGATGTGTGGATAAGTAGGTGGGTGAACAGGTTTGGAAGGGGATGGATACGTGTATGGATGGAATGGTGTGTGTGTATGGATGGATATGTGGGTGTGGTAGAGTTTGTGATGTGATGTGATGTGTGTGTGTGTGTGTGTGTGTGTGTGTGTGTGTGTGTGTGTGTGTGTGTGCGTGTGTGTGTGTGTGTGTGTGTGTGTGCGTGTGTGTGTGTGTGTGTGCGTGCGTTTGTGTGTGTGCGCGGTGCACATGCATTCGTGCAGTGCCACGCGTGCGTGAGAGAGAGCACGTATGTGTACGTGCGTGCGTGTTCTCGAATATGTCCACAGACAGAGAAAAAAAAGCGAGAGAGAGCATAATAAAGATAGTAAGAAGAAAAAGCGAAAAAACTCAAACATTAAAAAAATAAATAAATAAATAAATAAAAAAAATCCCATTCTGCAGCACCGCTCCCATAACCATTACTGTAATCCCGCGCTTCTGACAGGCGATAATCAAAGGCAAACATTATGAAAATTCGCCCTAAATGGAAGTGCAAACACACCGGCGAATTCCACGACGCAAAAAGTATACTAAAACCCTACCCTAACCTACCACCTCGCTTCTTCCCTCCCTCCACTTCCCTCGCCTTCCTTTCAGCCTCATAGCCCTACCCTTCCCTAGCCATTCCCCTCCCCTCGCCTTCCCTTCCCTTGCCCTTCCCTTCCCTTCCTTCCCTTCATCACTTCCCCTCCCCTTCCCCTTCCCTTCCCCTCGCCTTCCCCTCCCCCTTTCCCTCCCCTCCCCTTTCCCCTTTCCTTTTCCTTTTCCCTTCCCTTCCCTACCCCTCCCCTTCGCTTGCTTCCCTTCCCTTCCCTTCCACTTTCGCTCATCTTCCTTTCCTTTCCTTCCCTTCCTTTCCTTTCCTTTCCTTCCCCATTTCCCCTCCCCCTCGCCTTCCCTTCCCTTCCTTCCCTTCCCTTCCCCTCCCTCCCTCCCCTCCCTCCCGCCTTGCTTCTCACCCTCCCCCTTCCCACCCTCCTTCTTCCTTATCCTTTTCCTTCCTTCCTTCCCTTCCCTACCCCTCCTTCTCCTTCTTCCCTTCCCTTCCCTTCCTTCCTTTCCTTCCTTTCCTTTCCTTTCCTTTCCTTTCCTTCCCATTCCCTCTCCTCATGACCTTCCACTTCCTTCCCTTCCTTCCCTTCCCTTCCCCTTCCCCTTCCTTCCCCCTCCCCTCGCCTTCCTTTCCTTCC
>NC_091551.1:52141925-52151882 GCF_042767895.1 Penaeus vannamei
CAAATATAAACAAATTCAAACAAATACAAACAAACAAACAACTGCAAGATCACAACTCGCTCGTCTTCGGTGACTGGGGGGAGGGGGAGGCTGGGAGGAGTTGGAGGGGGGGGGCGGAAGGAGTTGGAGGGAGGGCCGGGAGGTTGGAGGGGGTGTAGGCGAGAAGCCGATAGTGAGGGGTTAGAAGGGTGATAAGAGAGGTTGTCACCCCTCTCCCCTCTTTTCCTTCCTTTCATCTCTCATCCTCTCTTCCTATCTCCTTCCCTCTCCCTCCCTCACCCTTTCCACCGCCTTCCCTTCCTCCCCACCCCCTCCCCCTTATCCTCCACCCCTCCTCTTCTTCTCCCTCTTCCCCTCTCCCGTTCCCCTGCCCCCCTCCCCCTCCCTATTCCATCAGCTGACACCAGAGATCAAAACCATCACAAACTTCAAAGGAAAAATATATCATTCTGTGGTTTAGGATTACGGGATTTTCGGACGGCAGGAAGGGGCTGGGGGGGGGGGGGTGTTAGGAGGAGGTGGAGGTAGGAGGAGGGGAAGGGGCGGAGGAAGGAGAGGTAGGAGAGGGGGAAGTAGGAGGAGGGGGAAGGGGCGGGGAAAGGGGAAATGGGAGCTAGGTGGATAGGGAAGGGGAGGTAGGAGGAGGTGGAGGTAGGAGGAGGGGGAAGGGGAGGTAGGAGGAGGGGGAATGGGAGCTAGGTGGAAGGAGGAGGAAGGGAGGGTAGGTGGAGGGGGAAGGAGAGTGTAGGAGGGAGGGAGGAAGGGGGAATGGAAAGCTAGGTGGAGGGGAAATGGGAAGCTAGGTGGATAGGGGAAGGGGGAGGTAGGAGGAGGGAATGGGAGCTAGGTGGAGGGAGGGGGTAGGAGGGTAGGAGGAATGGGCGGGGGAATGAGAGGTAGGAGAGAGGGGGATGGGGGAGGGGGAAGGGGCGAGTGTAGGGGAGGGGAGGGATGCAAGAAGGGCAGGAGGTAGGGAGAGGGGAGAGGGGGAGGTAGGGGAGGAGGGAGACAAAACTTTGTGGAGAGGAAAATTTCATGATAACGATATTGATAATAGTCTTGTTGATAATGGTAGTGACAAAAATATCACAAAAACAATAACAATATACAAAAAAATCAATATAATGACATGGACACTGACAATATATATAATAAAAAACAACAGCAATAGCAAAATCAACAACCATGATAACACTAAAAACAACAATCATAACAACAACAACAATCACAATAAAAACAAAACCACACAAAAATAATTAAACAATAATAATCATAATAACAATAATAATAATAACAATTCCCAACAGCTGACCCTAAGTATTCATTTTCTCTCTTTCTTTTTTATCCACCTCTTTCATTCTTTATCTTTTCTTCTCTATTCTATTTATCTTTTCATCCTCGGTCACGCTCAAACACACACGCAAGGAGGACAACGATTATTATGATCTCATAACCCCGACTATTAAAAAAGGCTTGGGCGAAGCAGCACCTGAAAATATGATGATAATGATGATGATACTAAGAATAAGAAGAAGAATCAAGATAATAATAATGATAATAGTAATAATAGTAGTAATAATAATAATAACAACAAAATATTAATATTACTGTTACTACTACTACTACTACTACTACTACTACTAATAATAATAATAATAATAATAATAATAAGGATAAGAATAAGAAAAATCAAGATAATAATAATAATAATAATAATGATATTAATAGTAGTAATGATAATAATAATAACAACAACAATAATAATAATAATAAAATAATAACAACAACAATAACAATATATAATTATAATAATAAAAATTATCATTCCCTCTTTCACTCTTCTCCACTTCTCTCCATCTACCTCCACTCCTCCCTCCCTTCCCTGTGTTTTATCCATACCATTTAACCCCTTCTCTTTCACTACCTCCACTTCTCTTCCTCTTGCTCCTCCCCTCACCTCCCTCCCTTCCCGTCCCCCTTCCACCTTCCTCCCTCTCCCTCCTCCCTCCACCTCATTTAATAACTATTTTCTTCCAATCTTCCCTTCCTCCTCCCTTTCCCTCCCACTTTCAGCTCTATCCTCCCCACCCTCCCTTTTCCCTCTAGCTGCTTCTGCCCACACATGCACACTTCCTCTCTCCCTTTACCTCTTACAACCACCTATCCCCCTCCTTGCCCCTCCCTCTCACCCACCCACCCTCTCTACCGCCTTACCACCCACTATACCCCACCCCTTCCTCCACCCCCCACCCTCCACCATCCTTCTCCCCAGTTCCACTCCCGCCTTATATTCCCCCCCCCCCTCTTTCACCTTCCACCCTCCCCACTGCCTTTTCCACTCCCCTCCCCACCCTCTATGCCCCCACCCCTCTACCCACCCCCACAACCCTTCTCCCCCTTCCTCCTGCCTCTCACCCCCTATTCCTACTCACCACCTGCCACACTACATCCCAACTCTCCCACCCTCATGCCACCCCAACCCTCTTTCCACTCCCACTTCCCCCCTCTATACCCCACCCCACCCTTACCACCCACTACCCTTCTCCCCTTCCGCCCCGCCCTCTATCCCCCATCCCTCCTCCACACCTTCTCCAACCTTTTCTTCTCACTCCTTTTCCCTCCTCCTATGCCCTCATCTTTGTCCACCTCTCCACCGCCACCCTCCCCCTCTTTCCGCCCACCCTAACCCACCACCCACTACCCCACCCCCTTCCTCCACCCCTGACCCCGACCGTGTGGTGGGTACCACCCTGTAATGACATAAGTAACGACGAAAGACATACGAGCCTTGACACGGGGCCGACTTGCGCTCGGGATTAACAGATTCCGGCGACTTCCGCTAGATGGCGGTCGGGTGTTCGTGTTTGTGTATGTGTGTGTGTTCGTGAGTGTGTGTGTGTGTGTGTGTGTGTGTGTGTGTGTGTGTGTGTGTGTGTGTGTGTGTGTGTGTGTGTGTGTGTGTGTGTGTGTGTGTGTGTTTGTGTTTGTTTGTGTGTGTGTGTGTGTACATGCACGTGGAATTCCGCTAGATGGCGTTCGGGTTTGTGTGTGTTTGTGAGTGCACGTGTATCTATACGTAACTGCAGCTAAATACTGTATGATCTAAGGGGAGAGAGAGACGAAGAGAGAAGAAGGAGAGAAGAGGAAAGGGAAGAAGGAGAAGAAGAAGGAGAGAAGGAGAAGGAGGAAGAAGGAAGAGAGAGGGAAAAGGGAGAAGGAGGAAGGAGAAGAAGGAGGAGAGGAGAGGGAGAGAGGGAGAGGAAGGGGAAGAGGGAGAGAGAGAGAGAGAGAGAGAGAGAGAGAGAGAGAGAGAGAGAGAGAGAGAGAGGAGGAGGAGAGGGAGGGAGGGAGGGAGGGAGGGAGGGAGAGAGAGAGAGAGAGAGAGAGAGAGAGAGAGAGAGAGAGAGAGAGAGAGAGAGAGAGAGAGAGACAGAAAAAAGACAGAGAGGGACAGAAGAAAAAAGAGACAAGGGGTGAGAGACAGACAGATAGAGAGGCAGAGCCAAGAAACAGAGAGACAGAGAGGAAGGAGGAGGAGTGAGAGGGAGACAGAAAAGAGGAGGAGGAAGGAGAGTGGGAGAGGGAGACAGAGAGACTGAAAGTGGGGGAGAAAGGAGGAGAGGGAGACAAAGAGCCAGAGAGAGGGGGGAGAAAGGAGAGGGGAAAGGAGACAGAGAGAGCAGCAAAGGAGAGAGGAGGCGAGGGACACAGAAAAACAGAAAGTGAGAGAGAGGAGGAAGAGATGGAGACAAAGAGCCAGAGAGAGGGAGGAGGAAAGGAGAGAGGGGGAGAGGTGCACAGAAAAACAAAAAGCGATGAGAGAGAGGGGAAGAGAGGGAGACAAAGAGCCAGAGAGAGGGAGGGAGGAAGGGAGAGGGGAGGCGAAGGGACACAGAGAGACAGAGATTAAGACTTCACACGGCGAAATCACTCCCCGAATGCAATGCCTTTCCCTGGACAAACAAACCTGCACGTCTTTGTCTTCGTTTGCCTGCCTCACTATAATCATGCTGCTTTTTATATCCACGAATAATACATCCCAATCTTAGGTGGGGTGTGAGAGAGAGAGAGAGAGAGAGAGAGAGAGAGAGAGAGAGAGAGAAAGAGAGTATCATTATTGCTTTATTGCCTTTGATAAAGGACGTGAAGATGTGCATGTATGTATGCGTATTTAAAAAGCTTCTTTTGTTTTTAATGTTGGGATATGGGTGTGCGTGCGTGCGTGCGTGCGTGCGTGCGTGCGTGCGTGCGTGCGTGCGTGCGTGTGTGTGTCATCTGTATGTGTGTGGACGTGCGAGGTGCGCCATACCGTTGCCATGTTTACATCTGCGTGTGCAGCGTGAACTACGATCTTGCGTGTGCATGTGTTTACGTCTGCGTGTGCATGTGTTTACGTCTGCGTGTGCATGTGCGTCCGTGTATTCCATCGCCTTCGCTACCTCCCTATCCCCCCCCCCTCCAACGCCATCCACAATCCCTTTCTCCCTTTCTCCCTTTCAACCATCGCCTCCTTCCTTCGCATAATTGATTGATTGGAGACCCGGTTAGTCGCCCGATTGCATGCCGGGTTTTCTCTGCATCATCCCCGCCCTGCATGCTTGACCTCGCCCATCCGACCGCGATCCCGAAGACCTGACCTCCCTCGTTCGGCTCTTGTGCATGACCCTTATGCGGAGGCGCCACAAGGCCAGTTATCTCTCTCTCTCGTTCTCGTCGCTATTCAGTGTCCTCTCCGTCAAATGACTTGAATATTTATTCTATCATTATCATAATTGTTCCTTTGTTTGTTTTTGTTTTGTTTTTTGGGGGGAAATTATCTGTTTATAGTCTACGGGACGTTAGCCCACATCTGTCTCCCAGAGCCCCATCACCACATTATTGAGAAAGATCATCATCAAAAAATAAACAAACAAACAGACAAACAAACACACAAAAAACAAATAAATAAATATATATAAATAAATAAATAAATAAATAGATCAACGAAATACCTAGCACCACCTCCAAGACGCACAGGAGCCACGACCGACTACAACCGACAAGCGCGTAACCCTAACCCACCGGAAGCGACCTGCCGGACCTATAATCGGCCGCATTAACAAACCCCCATGACCCGTAAGCCGGAAAAAAAATGACTCTCCGAACGCCGGAAGCCACGAAGCGAAAGACCGAGACGCTACCACTCTCCAGTCGCGTTCTTCGGGAGGATTCACACTCGTCCTACGGAACCCTCCCCGGCCAGCCCTCGCCGCGACAGGGAGGGAGGAGCCGCCCCCGCCACTACAAAGCTGCCACACTAGGCACTAAAACGCCGTCACGCACACGCACTCACGCCCGCGCACGCACACGCCGCGGAGGACAGAAGCTGATCTATAACCCGAGCATCTCAGCGAGTCAAAGAAGAAAAAAACAGACAACAAAATAACAAAAAAATAAATGGCTACTGACACCACAGCCGACAATACAATAGTGAATACAACGGAGAATACAGAATCACCATACGACCCCCGCATATAGCATGAGCGGCTTACAGCTCCGACAGCCACGGCCACTTGCAGCCTGACAGCCAACACCTCGGCGAGAAGCGAGTGGCCCAGCTCGCAATAGCAGAGGAGCTACTACACGAAGACTAAAACATTGAGATTGCTACACAAGAAAGACAACAAAGACACTACAGCATAGAATAGACACTAAGACACACACACTGGCGACGTAATACCAGCAAAAGAGTCGGTAGAGAAGAGGTACGGAAAAGGGAAAAGGGGAGCTAGGGAACAAGGGAACAGGGCAGGGGTGTGCGGGGGTCTAGCGGTGGAAGGAAGAGAGTGAAAGAACAGCTTTCTGCCTTAGGGCCGGCCCGGCAGCACGTGGCACCGCGTGACCCCTGCCGGAAGATAACATGGCACACCAGACTCCAGCACGCACACGCTGGGACCCCTGGGACACAAACCTCTTTTCCCCTCTCCCCCCTCCCCCCTCCCTCCTCCCCAACAACGCACCCCCTCTCCATCCAGCCTCCACCTCCCCACCCCCTGGGACCTTACCGTGTACATCAACCCTATCTCGACCCCAGCCCTGTCGTCATCTGTTTTCTGTGCTGTTTCCTTAATCTCTTTCTTCCTTTCACTTTTTCTTGAGTTATTTTTAGATTCTTTCGCTTCGTTTCTTTACTTTCTTTTTCATTTTTTTCAATTTTTCTATATTCCTCCTGCATGTCTGCAGAGAGACAGACAAACGTGTGTCTTTCTGTCTGTGTCTGTATATATGTTCTTATGTCTGTTTGTCTGTCTACGTCTGTATCTATCTGTCTGTCTGTCTGTTCCTCTCTCTGTATGCAACTCTGTTCCTCTTTCTGTATGTATCTCCGTTCCTCTCTCCCTCTCTGTTTCTCTCTCTCTTCTCTCTCCATCTCTATAAATCCCCGCTCCTCCCTCTCCTCCTCCACACATCCCCCCTCTCCCTCTCCCCTCTCCCTCTTAAAATTCCCCTCTCCCACCCACTCCTCCCTCTCACCCCGCCCATTCACCCCCCTTCCCCCATTCTCTGCTCCTTCCACCCCCCTCCTCATTCTCCTGCCCACACCCCTTCCCCCTCCTCTCTCTCCTTCCACCCACTCCTCCACCCACCCGCCCACACACCCCTTCCCCCTCCTCTCTCTCCTTCCACCCACCCGCCCACGCACCCCTTCCCCCTCCTCTCTCTCTCTCTTCCACCCACTCCTCCCCCCCACCCGCCCCCACACCCCTTCCCCCTCCCTCTCTCCCTTTCCCCCCCTTTAACCCCCCCCCCCCCCCTTCCCCCCCCTTTCTCTCTCCTTCCACCCACTCCTCCACCCCACCCTTCCCCCCCTCCCCTCTCTCTCTCTCCTTCAACCCCCCACACCCCTTCCCCCTCCCCCCTCTCCCTTACCCCCCCCGCCCACAATTCCCCCCCCTCTCCTTCGTCAGCCCCCTCATGACTTACAGCTCAAAGTGCAAGGCAGTCTCAAACGTTTAAGCCACGTCCGCGCGACTTGGCCGAGCCGCGACACGCGTTCGGGGACCACTTTCCACGCCGCTTACACGACGCCGAGTAATGAACACCGCTCACGTCGGGATTTAAATGTACACACGCACGCACACGCATGAACCAGCGTATTCGACACGCTAATGTACACCTAGCTTACGTAGATCTCAGTTCGTGTGTACGTGTTGATATTTGCCAAAATGTGTCCGTTATGCCCCCGTACATATACATGCTGGCATTTGCGTACATGTACATCCACAAGTACACATATACATATACAACCAAGCATGAGAACGCAATACGCGCACATACTCGTACACAGAGACTCATAAAATGAACAAACTAAAGGGGAATAAACACATACACGCCCCCCCTCTCAACCCCCTCCCCCCCACCCCACGAACTCACCTCATGGTTAGACGGATGATCGGCGCACACAGATCAGGCTGTCACGGCAGACTCCAAAACGGCCAGACGAGAAGGGAGAAAACAAAACAACAAAAACAAAAACAAAAACACGCGGGCAAGGCACACGCGAACGCACTCACACACGCACGCACACCGCCGACGACCCATGTGCACACACACACACACACTCGCACGCACGCACGCACACACGGACGGACGGACGGACGCTGTCGAAAGGGAGGGAGGGAGGGGGGAGGGGAGGACCACACTGCCACACTGTCCGGCCAGGGTGAAGCGTCCGAGGGCTGACCCTGCCTCCACCGCCGCCGCAGATACACTGATCAATGAACGAACTTTGCTCACCTGCCTTCTCCCCCTCCCCCTCCCTACCCCCACCCCTCCTTCCCTGCGATCCCCCCCTCCCTGGCCCCGTCCTTCACTACGATCCCCTCCCTCCCTCCCTCCCTCTCCCTAAACCCTCTCCCCTCGGCCTTCTTTACGCTCCCTTCTCTCTCTCTCTCTCTCTCTCTCTCTCTCTCTCTCTCTCTCTCTCTCTCTCCTCTCTCTCTCTCAATCTCTCTCTCAATTCTCTCTGCAAATATCTTAAAACTCTCTCTCAATATCTCTTTCTCTCAATATCTCTTTCTCTACAATATCTCTTTCAATCTCAGCCTCTCAATTTTCTCTCAATATCTCTTTCTCTCAATATCTCTTTCTCTCAATATCTCTTTCTCTCAATATCTCTTTCTCTCAATATCTCTTTCTCTCAATATCTCTTTCTCTCAATATCTCTTTCTCTCAATATCTCTTTCTCTCACTATCTCTCTCTTTCTCTCACTATCTCTCTCTTTCTCTCACTATCTCTCTCTTTCTCTCACTATCTCTCTCTTTCTCTCACTATCTCTCTCTTTCTCTCACTATCTCTCTCTTTCTCTCACTATCTCTCTCTTTCTCTCACTATCTCTCTCTTTCTCTCACTATCTCTCTCTTTCTCTCACTATCTCTCTCTTTCTCTCACTATCTCTATAACCTCTATCTATCTCTCTCTATTTCTCTCACTATCTCTCTCTTTATTATCTCTATCTATCTATCTGTATTTCTTTTCCTCTCCCTATTTCTATCTATCTCTCTCTCTCTCTCTATTTCTACTTCTATCTATCTCTCTCTTTCTCTCTTTTTATCTCTCTCTATCTCTTTCTCTCACTCTCTCTCTCTCCCTCTTTCTCTCCCTCCATCTGTCTCTCTCTTTCTCTCAATATCTCTCTCAATCTATCCATCTTTCTCTCACTATCTTTTTCAATATCTCTTTCTCTCACTATCTCTCACTCTCTTTCTCTCACTATCTCTCTCTCCCTCTTTCTCTCATTATCTCTCTCTTTCTCTCAATATCTCTCTCTTTCTCTCTAAGTCTTATCTCTATATTTCTCTCAGTACCATCTTTTTCTTTATCTATTTCCCTTTCTCTATCTCCATCTTTCTTTCTCTCAATATCCTTAGTCCTCTTTCTCTCTTTCTTTCTCTCTCACACTCCCACTCTCTCGCTCCCAAACTCATACAAGCTCACATACACACTTACATACATACTTACACACTCACACACTCTCTCTAACTCGCTCACTCACTCTCTCTCAATATCTCCTCTCTCTTACTTCCCACTCTTTCTTTATCTACATCTCCCCCCTCTCTCTTCCTCTCTCTTTATCTCTTTATTTACTTATTTATTTATTTATCTATTTATTTATTCATTCATTCTTCTCTCTCTCTCTCTCTCTCTCTCTCTCTCTCTCTCTCTCTCTCTCTCTCTCTCTCTCTCTCTCTCTCTCTCTCTCATATATCTTATCCTCTATCTATTTCTCTGCTCTATCTATCTCTCTCACTCTCTCTCCCTCTCTCTCTCTATCTATCTATCTCACTCTCTCTCTTTCTCTCTCTTTCCTTTTCTCTGTATCCCTCCCTTTTTTCTCTCCTCTTTCCTCTCTATCCCTCCCTTTCTTTCTTTCTTTCTTTCTTATTCTCTCTCTCTCTTTAACTCTCTTTATCTCTCTCTCTCTCTCTCTCCTTCCCTCTCTTTCTCTCTCTTCCTCCCTCCCTTTCTCTCTCTTCACTCCTCTCTTTCCCTCTCTTCCTCCCCCTCTCCCTCTCCCTCCCCTCTCCCTCTCTCCCCTTTTCTCTCCCTATCTCCCCTTCTCTCATCCCTTTCGTTCTGTCCCTCTTTCCCGTTCTCTCCTTTCTCCTTTTCTATCCCTCTCTCCCCTCTCCCTCCCTCCCTTTTCTCCCTCCCGTCTCCCTCTCCTCTACCCTCTTCCTCTCCCTCTCCCCTTCTCTCATACCTTTCGTTCTCTCCCTCTCCCTCTCTCCCCTTCTCTCCCTTTCTCCTCTTCTATCTCCCTCTCTCTTTCTACCACCCTCCCTCTTCCTATCTCTCTCTGCCTCTCCCTGTCACACTCCCTTACCCTCCTTCTCGCCCTCTCCATCTCCCTTTCCTTCACCCTCGCCTATCCCTCTCCCTTACCCTCACGTTCAACCCCCCTCTCCCTTTCCCTC
>NC_091551.1:52152382-52154882 GCF_042767895.1 Penaeus vannamei
CCCTTCCTCCCTTCCCCTTCCTCTCCTTCTCCCTCTCCTTCCTCTCTCCTCTCCCTCTCTTCCCTTCCTCCCTTCCCTTCCTCTCCCTTCCTCTCCTCTCCTTCTCTTCCCTTCCTCTCCTCTCCCTCCCCCGCCCTGATAGGCCCTCCGGTGCCGTTCAACAAGGAGCATCTCGAGAGGCCTCAGTTGGGGAGCATTATGGAGTGCTGTGTCAGCCTCGTGTCCCTTTCTCTCGCCTCCTTTCGCTCTCCCCCTTTCGCCTTTCGTGTCTTGGTGGGCGTGGCGGGGGCGTGCCTTTCTCTCGTCTCCTTTCGCTCTCCCCCTTTCGTCTTTCGTGTCTTGGTGGGCGTGGTGGGGGCGTGCCTTTCTCTCGTCTCCTTTCGCTTTTCCCTTTCGTGTCTTGGTGGGCGTGGTAGGGGTGTGGGTGGTGTGGGTGTGTGGTTTGGGGTGTTTGTTTGTTTCATGTTGTGTTGGGGTGTAGTGTGTGTTGTGTTGTGGGGTGTTTACGTGTGTGTGTGTGTGTGTGTGTGTGTGTGTGTGTGTGTGTGTGTTTGTTTGTATGTCCGCTTGTATTATTTTGTGTGCGTGTGAAAAATAGCAAAATATAGCACAGTGTATTTCAGTTCTTTTTCCTCCTGTGCCTCCCTTCCCTTCCCCTCGTTGTCAATTTAACCTCTAGCCTCTTACCCTCTTCTTCACCTCTCGTCCATTTTTACTCCTCCATCTTCCACTCTCCCCCGCTCTCTCCTCCTCTCCTCCTCTCCTCCGCCGCCATCATCTCCACTCCTTCTCCACCCCTATCATTCCACCCCCTCCTTCTCCTCTTCCTCCTTCCCCTCCTTTTCCTCTTCCTCCTCCCTCCTCCCCTATCTTTCCACCCCTCTCCTCCTCCTCTTCCTCCTCCTTCTTTCTACCTTCCCTCCTCCTCCTCCTCTCCCATCTTTCCACCTCCTTCTGTTCTTCCTCCCCCACCGCTATCTTTCCACCCCCTCTTCCTCCTCTTCCTCCTCCCCCCTCCCCCATCTTCCACCCCCTCACTTATCCCTCCTTCTCCTCTTCCTCCTCCTCCCTCCTCCAGCTTTCCCCCTTTCCTCCCTATTCCTTTCCTCTTCCCTTATTCTTCCTCTTTATACCTTCCCTCCTCCTCCTCTTCCCCCATCTTTCCACCTCCTCTCTTCTTCCTCCTCCCCCCACCCCTATCTCTCCACTCCCCCTCCTCCCCTCCTTCTCCTCTTCCTCCTCCCCCGTCTTTACACCCCTCTCTCCTCTCCCTCCTCCATCTTTCCACCCCTTCCCTCCTCTTCCTCCTCCCTCCCCCTCCCCCTCCCTCTCCTCCTCCTCTCCCTCCCTTCCTCTCCCTCCTCCCCTTCCCCCATCTTTACACCCCTCCTCCTCCTCTTCCTCCTCCTCCGTCTTTACACCCCTCTCCTCCCCACCTTCCCACCTCCTCTCCTCCATCTTTCCACCCCTTTCCCTTCTCCTCTCTCTTCCTTCCCTCCTCCCCCCCACCTTTCCCCCTTCTCCTCCTTCTTCCTCCCTCCCCCACCCTCTCCTCCTCCCTTCCCCTACCTTCCCACCCCTCCCCCTCCCTCCCTCCCCCTCCCCTCCATCTTTCCCCCTTCCCACCCCTCTTCCTTTTCCTTCCCCTCCCCCACCTTCCCACCCTCTTCCTCCTTCCCCACCTTCCCACCCTTCCTTCCCACCCCTCTCCTCCCCTTCCCCCCTCCCCCACCTTCCCCACTCCCTCCCCCTCCCCTCACCTCGCCACCCCTCTCCTCCCCCTCCCCCACCTTTCCACCCCCCCTCCCCCTCCCTCTCTTCCTTCTCCTCCTCTTCCTTCCCACATAAACCACTGGTCCTCCTTATCTCCCGCTATCGGCGCGTAGTGGCCTGGGGGAGGAAACAGGTTGCTCGATGCCCTTACGAGATTATATTCATACGTCGCCCTTATCGCCGCGCCCGTCTCTCCCCGCCTGGTCCGAGTGCAGAGGCGGCGCCCTTAGTGAGAGGGGGGTGGGGGTGGTGGGTGGAGGTGGAGGTGGGGGGGTATAGGGGTGGGGATGGGTGGTGGGGTTAGGTGGTGAGGTGAGGTGGGGGTGGGGTGAGGTAGGGATGGATGGTGGGGGATGGGTGGTGGAGGGGTTGGAGGGGTGGAAGTGATGGGGTTAGGTAGGGGTGGAGGTGGTGGGAAGTGGTGGGGGGATAGGTAGGGGTGAGGTGGGGGTCTTGATGGGGAGGTGGGTGAGGTAGATGGTGCGGGTGGGGGGATAGGTAGGGGTGAGCTGGTGGAAGTGGGTGGGGTTAGGTAGGGGTGGGGGGAGGGGATGGTTGGTGTTGGGTGGGGGGATGGGGAAGTGAGGGGTAGGGATTGGTGTTGTGGGGATGGATGGGGAGGGATGGGTAGGGGTAAGGTGGTGGGGATGGGGATAGGGAATGGGAGTGAGGGTGGGTGGTTTAGGTAGTGGTAGTAGGCGGTGGGGGTGAAGGGGGGGGTAGTTGT
>NC_091551.1:52167382-52169882 GCF_042767895.1 Penaeus vannamei
CTCTGTTTCGCTCATTCTCTTTCTCTTTTTCTCTCTTTTGCTCTTTCTCTCTTTCTCTTTTTCTCTTTCACCCTTTTCATCTCTTTCGTTTTTTTTTTCTTTCTTTTCTTTCTTCGTTTTTTTGTGTCTTTATCTGTCAACTGCTGTACGTTTTCTTTTTACCTCCTCCTTCTTGTTCTTCTTCTCCTTCTTCCTCTTCTTCTTCTTCTTCATCTTCCTCCTCTTCTTCTTCTTCTTCTTCTTCTTCTTCTTCTTCTTCCTCATCCTCATTTTCTTCATGCTTAACATTGTGCATTTTCATCCTCGCTTTGATTTTAGAATAAGGAGGAAAATTATATCGAACAAGAATAAGGAGAAGGCAAAGAAGACATAAAGACTAAAAGATAAAGAATGCAGACTTCACACGAAGAGAAATATTAAAAGAAAACGAGAGGACGGAAGAAAAAGAAGAAGCAGAGGGTGAACGAAGGAAGACGGTGAGGAAGAGGGGAATATGAGGAAGAATAAGAGGAAGAGGAACAGGAGGAAAATTGAGATTATGAGGAAGGATAAGAGGAAGAGGAACAGGAGGAAAATTGAGATTATGAGGAAGGATAAGAGGAAGAGGAACAGGAGGAAAATTGAGATGACAAAGAACAGGCAGAGACACAGACACCTTGAGCGTGCTTGTGATCGAAAGCGGGTGTGAAGTTTATCTTGGTATTTCATTTAATATGTGTGTATATGTATGTATATATGTGTGTGTGTATGTGTATGTATATATATATATATATATATATATATATATATATATATATATATATATATATAGAGAGAGAGAGAGAGAGAGAGAGAGAGAGAGAGAGAGAGAGAGAGAGAGAGATACACACAGTATATACATACATACATACATACATACATATATGTATAAATACATACATACATACAAAAACACACGCGCGCTCGCGCGCGGCTGTGTGTTTATGTGTGATTTGTATATACATAAACACAGAGATATTCGTAAATTGTATCCTAAGCGTACATAGAGATCCCCAGTGTGTGTACGCCTCCTTGCTCCCAGCCTCGTCCCTCCTTCCTTTCTCCCCTACACTCCCCTGCCCCCTCTCAATTCCCCCTCTGTCCCACAACTTCCCCCCTTTCCCCCCTCCAAATCTCCCCCCCTTACCCAGCTGCAGAATTCCCCCCTGACTCAGCGCCGAGGCTCGACACGCCCGGGTTGCGGTTCGGCTGCAGGCTCGAAGGCTGCAGTTTCCCGTGATGGATTGCAGCCGCGAGGCCGGAGGGTCTTGATGGAGAGGGGGACTTTCTCTCTCTGGTTCTGCTATATATAGATAGATAGATAGATAGATAGATAGATACACATGTACACTGTGTACAATATATACACATATACGTACATATACACATATATTTAAGCATAACCATACACTACACAGAGAGACAGTCACACAGACAGACAAGGAGAGACACAGAGAAAGAGAAAGAGAAGGGACGGAAGAATGGGAGCGAGAGACAGAGAAAGAAGATAAAGAAGAGGAGGAGGCGGAGGAGGAGGAAGATAATGCAGAAGAAGAGGAGGAGAAGAAGAAGAAAAAGAAGACAGAAAGAGATAAAGAGACACAAGAATGAGACAGAGAGACAAAGAAAGAGAAAAAAAAAAACAGAAAAAGAGAGAGAAAGAGAGAGCAAAGCAAATATAGAGACAGCGAGAGCGAGACCCCGGTACCTTTTACCCCCGTGCCTTCATTAGCAGGGAAAACAGGGGCTAAAACGGCGGACTCGAGTCGCTTGTGCAAACGGATCAGAATTTCCGTCAGAACAGGAGTTGTGTTCGCTCGTCAAGGAGGAAGGTTCAATATCTGGTTATGAGTAGTTTTTCTTTTCCTTTTTCCTTTTTTTTTTTTTCTTTTTTTTTTTTTTTGAGTTGTCGAGAGACGAGGAAGAGGAGGTTCAATATCTGGTCATAAGAGTTGTTTTTCTTTCTTTTTTCCCTTTTTCTTCTTTTTTGCGTTGTCGAAAGAAGAAGAATAAGAGGAGGAGGAGGAGGAGGAGAGAGCGGAAGAACGGATCAGGATTTCCGTCAGAACAGGAGTTGTGTTCGCCCCTCAAGGAGGAAAGGCTCAATATCTGGTTATAAGAGTTTTTTTTTCTTTCTTTTTTCCTTTTTTTTGCGTTGTCGAGAGAAGAGGAGGAGGAGAGAGCAGAATGGATTAGAATTTCCGTCAGAACAGGAGTTCAATGAGGAAAGGTTCGAAAAGAGAGGTTCAATATCTGGTCATAAGAGTAGTTTTTCTTTCTTTTTTTTTTGCGTTGTTGTCGAAAGAAGAAGAGGAGGAGGAGAGAGCGGAAGAACGGATCAGGATTTCCGTCAGAGCAGGAGTTGTGTTCGCCCGTAAAGGAGGGAAGGGTCGGAAAAAAAGTTCAATATCTGGTTATATGAGTTGTTTTTCTTTTTCTATTTTCTTTGTTTTTTCTTTTTTTGCGTTGTTGTCGAAAGACG
>NC_091551.1:52187382-52189882 GCF_042767895.1 Penaeus vannamei
TTCTTTCTTTCTTTCTTTCTTTCTTTCTCTCTCTCTCTCTCTCTCTCTCTTTCTCTCTTTCTCTCTCTCTCTCTCTCTCTCTCTCTCTCTCTCTCTCTCTCTCTCTCTCTCTCTCTCTCTCTGTCTCTCTCTCTCTCTCTCTCTCTCACTCGGTCAGGTAACGGCATTTTTGGACACTTACATTCCCTTTTCTTCTTCTCCATAGCTCCCCCCTCTCCCTTCCCGCATCTTCCTTCTTGCTTCATTTCCTTTTCTTATTTCTACTATCCTCTCTTCCTCTCATTCTTCCTCCTCCATTTCCCTTTCCATTTCTACGGAATACTCTTCTTCCTTCACCCCCTCTCCTCATTCTCCCTTTCCCCCTTTTGTCACCTCCCTCCCCTCTCCTTCCCCCTCCCGCATATATCTCACCTCCTCCCTTCCTCTACCCCCCCCCCTTTGGTCACGAGAAACTCCCTCTCTTTCCCCCTCTCCTTCCCCTTCCTCCTTCCCCCTCTCCTTCCCCTCCCCCTCCCCTTCCTTCCCCATCCCCTCCTCCTCCCCTCCCCTGTCCTTTCCCTCCCCCTCTCTTTCCCCTTCCCCTCCTCCTCCCCTCTCCTTCCCCTCCCCCTCTCCTTCCCCCTCCCCCTCTCCTTCCCCCTCTCCCTCCCCCTTCCCCTCTTCTTCCCCCTCCCCTCTCCTTCCCCCTCCCCACTCTCCTTCCCCCTTCCCCTCTTCTTTCCCCTTCCCCTCTCCTTCCCCCTTTCCCCTCTAATTGCCCTTCCCCCTCTCCTTCCCCTTCCCCCTCCCCTTCTCCTTCCCCATTCCCCTCTCTTTCCCCCTCCCCCTCTCCTTCCCCCTCTCCCTCCCCCTTCCCCTCTTCTTCCCCCTTTCCCCTCCCGCCTTCGCCTCCGCCGCCAGCCTCCAATCCTGACCCTTGACCTCTTAGTAAGGAGGAAGAGCTGGTAAACGGCGGGGCTGTTTCCACTCCTCGCCGCACCTCTGACCTTTGTGCCTTTCCCGCCGCTCCGTGTGGGAGGGAGGGAAGGGAGGGAAAGGAGGGGAGGGATGAGAAGGGAAATAGGATGGGAAGGGAGGGAGGGAGGGTGGGAAGGGGGGTGGGAGGGATGGAAGGGATGGGAGGGATGGAAGGGGTGGAGGTTGGGAGGGATGGGAGGAAAGGGAGGGAGGGAGGATGGGAGGGATGGAAGGGAAATGGGATGGGAGAGATGGAGAGGAGGGGGGATGGGAGGGAGGGTGGGAAGATCTGGGGAGGAAGGAGGGTGGAAGGGGAAGGAGGGAGGGTGGGAGCAAGGGATGGAAGGAGGTGGGACGAAATGGGGGGAGGGGGGAGGGGGAGGGGGGAGGATAGGAAGGAGGGCGGGTGGGATTGGAGGGATGGGGGGATGGGAGGGAGCGAGGGAGGGTGGGAAGGAAGGTAATTCCTGGAGTTTGGTGGAGGCGAGATGGGTGGGGATGGGGTGGGAGAGGGAAAGGGGGAGGATGGGAGGAGGAGGAGGAGAGTGGGAGGGAGGGAGGGAGGGGATGGGTGGGAAGGAGGGAGGGAGGGAGGGCAGCAATCCTGCATCCGTGCCTCTGTTGCTAGGAAGAGGGAGAGTAGAAAAGGAGAGAGAGAAAAGGGGGGGGGGGAGGAAGGAGGGAAGAGATCAAAGAGGGGAGAAGAGAAGATATTTTGAAGAACGGAAGAGGGAGGAGAAAAGAGAGATGAACCAAGAGCGAATGGAAGGAAAGAACAGACATGAAAAATGAACGATCAAAACGCGACAACAAACAAATAAACGTACAAGGAAGAACAAGAATAGAAAAAAGGACGGAGGAACAAGAATGGAAAAAAGGACAGAGGAAAAGAGAAGAGCAACAGACAAGAAAATTATATTCAGGACGAAGTTGATGAATGATGAATGAAGGAAACCGAGAATATAAAAAGGAGGAAGAAAAATACAAAGACACTTTTCGTTTTTGAATGTTATTATTGTTATTGTAGTAATTGCTCTAGCTCTTTTATCTTTATTGCTACTGCTGTAATTATTTTTTTATGGTTGTTGTTGTTGTTGTAGGAGAAGTAGTATTTATATTATATTAGTAGTATTTATTATTTATATTATTTATATTATATTAGTAGTATTTATTATTTATATTATTTATATTATATTAGTAGTATTTATATTAGTATTATAATTTGTTGTTGTTGTAGAAGTAGTAGTGGTAACAGTGATAGTACCATTATTTTCATTATTGAACCTCGTTATTGTGAGGATGGTGGTTAGTATAGTGAGGGTTTGCCGGCAGAGTGAAGACGCCGTTCTTGAATGAGAGGATTACGTGCTTAATGGATGGCATGGAAAGACGTAATACTATTAAGGATTTATTAAACGAGGTATAACAGTACGCATTAAATAAACACACGCAACGAGATAATACGAAGATAAATGTATAGGGATATAACGTCCCCGTTCACTATCATTGTTCATGTGTCACTTCACTATTGTACACCAAGTCC
>NC_091551.1:52194882-52197382 GCF_042767895.1 Penaeus vannamei
CACACACGCACACACACACACACACACACACACACATTCACACACACACACACACACACACACACACACACACACACGCACACACACACACACACACCACACTCTCTCTCTCTCTCTATCTCTCTCTCTCTTTCTGTCTCTCTCTCTCTCTTTCTGTCTGTCTGTCTGTCTGTCTCTGTCTCTCTCTCTTTCTCTCTCTCACACACACATCAGCAGCAAGAGGGAGGGAAAGAGAAAAAGGAAAGTTGTAAAGTCATCACAGTCCATATTTTCCTTTTCTCGCGGAAGTTGTGTTTGTATTGTTTAAAGCAGTGATGTATTAGCTCTGGTAAGCATCTGCGTACACATAGATACACATACGCACATATACATACACTTACATGCACATACACGTACGTACACATACAAATACCGGGGAAGGCTTTACTGCATCTCGCCATTATGAAGTATGTGTTTTGTGGGGGAGGAGGAGAGGGAAGGGGAGAGCGAGGGGGTGGGAGAAGGAGAGGGGAGTGGTTAGGAAAGGGTGGGGAGGAGGGTACAGAGGGAGAGGGGAGGGGAAGAGGAGATGAATAGGGAGAGGAGAGTGGGGGAGAAGAGAAGGAAGAGGGGAAGGGAGGGTAGGAGGAAGGGAAGAGGGAGATAAAAGAGGGGGAGAAGAAGAGGGAGAGGGGAAGGAAGGGTAGGAGGAGGGGAAGAGGGAGATAAAAGAGGGGGAGAAGAAGAGGGAGAGGGGAGGGGAGTGTAGGAGGAGGGGAAGAGGGAGATGAGAAAGGGAGGGTAGGGGAGGAGGAGGGGAAGAGGGAGATAAAAGAGGGGGAGAAGAAGAGGGAGAGGGGGGGGAGTGTAGGAGGAGGGGAAGAGGGAGATGAGAGGGGGGAGGGTAGGGGAGGAGGAGGGGAAGAGGAGATGAGAGAGGGAAGGGTAGGAGGAGAGGAATGGGGTGACGAGAGAAGAGGGAAGAGAAGGGAGGAGAGGAACATTGAAGGAGGCATAGTAGGTAGGAGAGGAGAGCGGAGGAGAAAGGAAGGAGGAGAGAGGGGGAAAGGGGGAACAGAGCCAGAGTGGACGAGGGGGAGGGGAGGGAAGAGCAAATCTGTTATTTCGTGAGTAAAGAAAAAAATATGTGATAGAAATAGACATAACTATAATGTCATCCTGCCATAAGGAACGTGGACGAAAGAAAAGAAATAAATGATGATAAAAAATAACGAAGAAGTGGAAGTAATAAGATGCAATAGTAGAAGAAGAAGAAACAGGTAAAATAATAATAATAATAATGATAATATTAATGATGATAATAATGATGATAATAATAATAATAGTAATAATAAAAAGAAGAAGAAGAAGAAAAGAAGAGAAAAAGATGAAGAAAGAGAAGAAATAAGCAGATGGAGAAGAAGAAGAAGAAAAGAAGAGAAAAGGAAGAAGAAAGAGAAGAAATAAGCAGATGAAGAAGAAGAAGAAGAAAAGAAGAGAAAAAGATGAAGAAAGAGAATAGATAAGCAGATGGAGAAGAAGAAGAGTAAAGAGCGAAAGGAGGCGAGGGAGTCCGAAGCGACTGTTTGTGCGCGCGCGAGCCCGGGAACCCCGAGGGATTTACCAGATTATTGTAAAGGTCGCGAGAAGGGAAATGAGAGAGGAGGAGAGGAGGAGACACTGGGAGAGGGGCTTGTTCTCTCGTTCTCTTGTTCTCTTGTTCTTCGTCGTCTTTTCCGTTTTGTCCGTCGTTCCTTCCTTTTCCTCTGTCCTTTTCTCTTTCTTTCTATCTCCCTTCCTTCCTTTCTTATTCCCTCCCTTTCTTTTTTCCCTCCTCTCCCGTTCTACCTCCCTTATTCTCTTATTCCCCTTTTCCCTTCCTCCCTTCCTTTCTCCCTCTCTTCTTCCCTCCCTCCTCCCTCTCTTCATCCCTCCTTCCCTCCCCCTCTGCCTCCCTCATTCTCTCATTCCCTCCTCCCTCCTTTCCTCCCTCTCTTCTTCCCTCCTATCCTCCCTCCCTCCCTTTTCCCCCTCCTTCCCTCCCTTTTTCCCCTCCCTCCCTCCTTCCCTCCCTCTTTCCCTCCTCACCCCGCCCCTCCCCTTTCGCAACCGACGGAGCCCGACAGCGATTATCCCAAGTGCAGCGAATGAAAGCATCGGCAGCCCAAGGAGACGGGAGGGAGACAACCCACCCGTGTTTATGCGTTGCTGTTGCTGCCTTCGAGCACGGGAGGTCTCTTTGCTCGCTTTCAAGGATAGAAAAGAGGGGGGGGGTTGGGCGTGTGTGTGTTTGTTGTGTTTGTTGTGTTTGTTGTGTGCGTGTGGATTATCCTCGAGAGGGTTTTGGGGCGTTTAGGTGTGTTGGGGATTTTTTTTTTTTTTTTTTTTTTTTTTTTTTTACAAGAGTAGTTTTTTTTTTTGTGTGGATTTTTTTTTTCGAAGCGTATGTTGGTGTGAGAGTGTGTAAGTGAATGAATGAGTGTGTGAGAGAGAGAGAGAGGAGAGTGAGAGAGAGAGAGAG
>NC_091551.1:52202382-52204882 GCF_042767895.1 Penaeus vannamei
CCTCTGTTCTTTTCCGCTTTTTCTTTTCCCTCTTCTTTCCCCGCTCTCTACCCTTCTTCTCCTCTCTCTCCTTTCCCCTTGCTTCTCCCCGCCCTTCCTTTCTTTCTCTTCCCGTCTTCTGCCCTTTCCCCACCCTCCTTTCCCTCTCTCTTTTTCCCAAACCCTCGACTCTTCTCCTCCTCTCCTCCTTTCCTCTCTCCTCCTCCAACCCTTTCCCTCTTTTTCTTTCCCCTCTCTTCCCCCCTATCCTCATTTTCCATTCCATTCCTCTACCTTGCCCTACACATTTTTCTTCAACTCTCTCTCTATCTATCTTTCTATCCATCTCTCCTCTCCCTCTTTGCTCTTTTTCTCTCTCTCTCTTTCTCCCCTCTCTCTACTCTCCCTTGCTCCCTCCCACCCTCTCTCTCTTCCTCCCTCCCACCCTCCCCTACTCTCTTTCTCTCTCCTCTCTCTATCCCTTCTCCCTCCCTCTCTCTATCCCTACCTACCCCGCGGGCCTTCCTCCCTCCCTCCCTTCCTCCCTTCCCCCTCCCTAGAGCATTTTTTCTTCCCGTTTACCCCTTTTTATGAGTTCGCGGAGGAATGTCTTTGCTCCAAGGGAAGTATAATCCCATTTCTCTCAAATGATTCCGAGGCAGAGTCCACTTTTCCGCCCCGGTGATCAAGGGGGGGGGGGGGAACTAGCGGATCAGCGGACCATAGATAGTAATGATGAGCAACAAAGCAACGGTAGCAACAACGACGGTAAACAGCAATAAAAAGAGCAACAAAAATGGACAGTAAAATAACAGCAATAAGCAACAGCAACAGCTATAAGCAACAACAACAATAATTAACAACTACAATGAGCAACAATGACAATAATAATAAACAACAAAAAACAAAACAGCAGCAACAGCAATAACAATAAGCAACAACAACGGCAATAATGAGCAACAAAACAACAACAGCAACAACAACAACAGAAGAAGCCATCCCTCCCCCCAGTACCACCCCCGTCCCCCCCCCCTCCCCTCCGCCGCCATCTTGCCTCTCGCCCTCTCCTACCGGCTCGCGGATTTGTCAAATGATAATAACAATACGAAGATGAAGAATAGAAGGAGAAAAGAGAGAGAGAAAAAATTACCTCGCGTGCCCTTCCTTCACTCGCCGCCGCTCCAGGGGGGTGGGGGTGGGGGAGGGGAGATTAGGGGTGGGGGGGGGGGGAGAATGGCCGTCATGAAGCACTGAGTCAACATGCTGAGTCGGGCCGATTAGCGTGTGATCAGCTGGGCCATCCGGTTGTCCCCTGGGGTGGCGGGGCGGCTCGTGTTTCCCCCCCTGGGGTAGTGGGGAAGCTGTTCGTATGGCTGCTTGTAGCCCGTGATAGCAGTGCCGCCGGTGGTCCCCCTGGGGTAGTGGGGGTGGTGCGTGGTCCCCTGGGGTAGTGGGTTATCTGGTGGTCCCCTGGGTTAGTGGGGTAGTTCGTGGTCCCCTGGGGTAGTGGGTTATCTGGTGGTCCCCTGGGGTAGTGGGTTATCTGGTGGGTCCCCTGGGGGTAAGTGGGCAGCGAGTGCCCCCCCCGCCCTGGGGTAGTGGAGCCGGTGGTAAGCCTGGAGAGGTAGTGCAGCTGGTTGCCCCTGTTCTGGTGCCACTTCCTACTCAGCACTCCTTGTTTTCTTTCCTTGTTCTCCTATCCCCCCTCTCTCTCTTTCTCTCTCTCTCTCTCTCTCTCTCTCTCTCTCTCTCTCTCTCTCTCTCTCTCTCTCTCTCTCTCTCTCTCTCTCTCTCTCTCTCTCTCTCTCTCTCTCTCTCTGTCCCATCCCTATCTCTCTCTGTCCCATCCCTATCTCTCTCTCTCTCTCTCTGTCTCTCTCTCTCTCTCTCTCTCTCTCTCTCTCTCTCTCTCTCTCTCTCTCTCTCTCTCTCTCTCTCTCTCTCTCTCTCTATCTATCTATCTATCTATCTATCTCTATCTCTCTCTCTCTCTCTCGCCCAACATCCCTTGCAAAGCCGCACCTGTGATGTAACTCCGCGGTATGTGATGTGTCTATCAATCACGGGAATGAACAGGGGGTGCAGGGGAGAGAGTAAGAATGCACTCCTCTCCTAATCCTCTCTTCTCCCCTTCTCTTCTCCTCCTCTCTCCCTCTCTTTCTTCCGCTTCCCTCTCTCTTCCTACTTTTCTTTTCTCTTGGCTTCCCCTTCACCCTTCTCGATGGGTCTCTTCTTCGTCTTTTTTTTTTCCTCTCCTTTTCTTATCTCTCATTTCTTTCTCCTCTCTCTCCTCCCCCCTTTTCTCTCTCTCTGCCTTACGCCCCCATTTATCTTTCCTTACTCTTTCCCTTCCCCTCTCCTCCCCTCTATTCCTCTCTTTCCCAATCCCTCTATTCTCTTTTTTTCCTACCCTTCTCCACTCTCTTCCTTCGTCACTCCTCTTTCCTATCTTCACTTACCCTTCCCCCTTCCTCCTCTTTCCCTACCCCTTTCCTCCTCTTTCCCTACTCCTCTCCTCTCT